>NC_143154.1:7230572-7335756 GCF_041381405.1 Jatropha curcas
GATACAGCGTGTTCCCAGAGTCCATAACTTCGAGAGTGGTCTGATAACACCACATCTGTTGACCAATTTGGCTGACCGTTGGCGAAATCGAAACACCGTGTATTTAGATGAAGGAATGATGCAAGACACCGTGACACCCGCATATGCCAACTGGTTCTTTACCCCATAATGATATCATGCTCTTGTGAGGTTTGGCCTCTGCTGATGGGCCCCACTGGAATAAATTGTTGTTTGTTTTGTTTTTTTGTACTTAGGCCATGAGCTTTTTATTTGAATATATCTGCTCTCCTTTTAATTAATGATGCCGATGATCCTGTCTTTATTAATTCCTGTTTCCTGAAGACATGAATCAACAACAGACAACAAACTTTTTTTTTTTTTCGAAATTGTTTGTGGCATTAGTTATTTGGGCCTCCCGCCCTCGGGTTAATAAATGAAAGCTCATAAGAAAAATTATTCTATAAAGATAAAAGCTTACACTGGGAAATAGCAAAGAATGGGGTGACTATTTTATTACCTGCATAAATCAGACAAAAATAACAAATGTAACTCCTTTATGTATGCATGAACCTATACACGTACTAAGGTTTATTCAAGGTTTTATATTGATCTTTCCGGGGAAATCACTGAGAAAGTGGTACTCGTCCCTCCGATCAATGTCTTACGAGAGTTCATTATTTAGGCAGGACCAACAGCCGGAACATTTTAAACTAGATGAGTCGATCTTTGTTTAAAGGAGCAGAGAGGAATGTCTTGCATTCTTCGACCACAACCCCGAAACAAAAAAAGAAAAATTTTGAAGTTCAAATCCTTTATTGATCTTACTTCTTTTCAACATTATACAGAAGTGAAAAGAACTTATTTTAATACAATGGTCATTTGCTCTAACTATTCAATTTCCTATTCTCCCTCGAGTCGAGTTGATGACGTTGAGCAACCAATCACAAATTTATCACGAACGCATGGCATGGATTCTACATTTAAACTAAGCACCACGCGTTGATCCCGAAAATTTTGTTTTATTATCATTCTTATTCATGCTCTAACTTTTGCCTAGGCCGCCCTTTCGGGTTTTCAACCTAGCAAGCTTAATTTTTGCCTAAGCCGCCCTTTCGGGTTTTCAACTTAGCTTTTTTTTTTTTTTTTAATCGAAATCATCATTTCAGGCATAAAATCTCTTCATTTGATCCTGATTGACAATTCGTTTGACAGACTCTCCTTCTATGGTGACCAATTCAGTGGCGCCTTTTGCTAGTAACTTGTGAACTCTGAACGGGCCATGCCAGTTGGGCCTAAATTTCCCACCAGGATGATTATGGGCTTCGTGATCCAATAATCTTATCAAAACCAAATCTCCGTTTTTTAATGTCCTTGGATGTACTCGTTTATTGTAGAAACGAGCAATTCTTCTTTTTCTCATCTGGTCCTGGAATCGAGCATTCAATCTTCTTCCGTCGAGGAGCGCCAAATCTTCATATCTTTTCTTGACTCATTCCTCTTCGGTCAGACCAGCTTCTACCAATACCCTGAGAGACTTCTTTTCGAGCTCTATCGGTAACACTGCCTCCATTCCGTATACAAGTTCGAAAGGAGAAGCTCCGTTTATTGATTTGAATGTAGTGCGATGCCCCCAGAGCGCGAAAGGAAGTTTCTCAGCCCAGCTTCTGTACCTTTCACACATCTTTGACAAGATTCTTTTGATCTCCTTATTCGCAGCTTTTACTGCACCATTAGCCTAAGGGCGATAAGGAGAAGAATGATGATGCTCAACCTTATATCTATAAAGCAACTGGCCAACATCTGCTTGGAAATGAGAACCATTATCTGTAACTATGTGATGGGGAACACCATAGCGACAGAAAATGTTCTGTTCAATGAATCTAGCCACATGTTTGGCGGTTAAGATTTTGTAAGATTGAGCCTCAATCCATCTAGAGAAGCAGTCAACTGCAACCAATATATACTGATGGCCGTTTGATGCTGCTGGTGAGAGTTTGCCGATGACGTCTATACCCCATGCAGAAAAAGGCCAGGAAGGAGTTGTCGGATGGAGTTCAACAGCAGGTAAGTGGCTTTTATTGTCATGGTATTGGCAAGCTTTGCAATGACGCACATACTAAACACAGTCACCTTCCATCTGTATCCAGAAATAACCCTGCCTCATGATTTTTCTTGCTAGGCTCATGCCACTTAGATGAGTACCGCAAACTCCTTCATGCACCTTCCTCATTATGTCTTCTCCCTCTTTCTTACTCACACATCTCAGCAACATTCCATCCCAAGCTCTTCTGTAGAGTCCACCATCGGCTAGAACATAATTGAAAGCCATTTTCCTGAGAACTACGCGGTCTTCGTTTGTAGCATTACCAGAAAAAGTACCGTCTTTCATATACCTCAGAATATCCGTGAACCATGGTTCTTCCTCTGACTCTACCTGGTTCACAAAATGTTCTTTGTAGCACGGGATATTGGCTGTGGTAATGATAAATGGCTTCTTCGGAACCTTACTCAAATCTTGCCATGCTGATGCTAAATTTGCCAAGGCATCTGGAATTATGTTATAGGTTCTTCCTATGTGAGTGAAAGTGATCTTGTCGAATAGTGCTGCCTTTTCAACAAGTACTCAGCATAGGGTTTTAGTCTTTCTTCCTCTACCTTCCATCTCTCGTTAGCATGTTCAATAACCAATAAAGAATCTCCTATCACCTCGACCTCCTTAGCGCCAGCTGCAAGGAGAGCTTCCATCCCCATGATGCATGCTTCGTATTCAGCCATATTGTTAGTGACCGGGAACAACAGTCTCTTGCACATCGTGGTAACCTCGCCATTAGGTGCTTCAATTACAATACCAGCTCCGGGTCCATTTCTGTTGGCTGATCCATCAAAGTACAATTTCCAAGCCCCTGTCTCGATACATTATAAGTGCTCATCTGGAAACTCCAGTTCCCAAGGTTCATCGCTTGTAATTGGATTCCCTACCAGAAATTCTACTACAGCTCGACCTTTGACCATTTTCTTCGTTACAAATTCTGCATCCACGCTGGACATTTGAATCAACCATTTAGACAACCGTCCCTCTAGAGTAGGTGTTCTCTGCAAATACTTCAGAGGATCAATTTTGGAGACAAAAGTGACCTTGAAGGAATCAAAGTAAGGCCTTAACTTCTTTATTGACCATACTACTGCCATGCACGTTTTCTCTATCAGATTGTACTTCTCCTCTATAGGCAGGAGTTTCTTGCTAATATAGTAGATAGCCTTTTCTACTCCAGCGGCGTCCGGCTGTACCAACATTGCTCCAACTCCTGCATCTTCTACAGACAGATACAAGATCAATGGTTCTCCTGGTCTTGGTGAGCTAAGCACCGGTGGATTCATTAAGTATTTCTTTATGTGATCAACGGCTTTCTGGCAGTCCTCATTCCACTTAACTGGCTGATTCTTCTTCAGTAGCTTGAAAATTGGAGCACAGGTGATGGATAACCTCGAAATGAACCTGCTGATGTATTGAATTTTACCTAAGAAGCTTCTCACCTGACACTCTGTTCTTGGCGGTTCCATATCCTAAATGGCTTTTATTTTATCTGGGTCAACTTCAATCCCGTTAGGTCCGACAACGAAACCTAACAACTTCCCTTTCGTTACTCCAAAAATGCATTTCTTGGGATTGAGTCTCAAGTTATATTGTTTGACCCGTGCGAAGAACTTTTCTAACATCTTTGCGTGTTCTTCCTGTGTTTTTGTCATGATCACCATGTCATCTACGTATACTTCTAACCCTTTATGGATCATATCATGAAATAATGTTGTAGCCATTCTCTGGTATGTTGCCCCGGCGTTCTTCAGTCCAAACGGCATTACTCTATAGCAAAACGTTCCGAAGTCCGTGGTGAAGGTCGTCTTGTGCTTGTCCACTAAGGCCATCAGTATCTGGTTGTATCCGGAAAATCCGTCCATGATAGAATAACATCCCATTCCGGCAGCACTGTCGATCAAAACATCTATGTGCGGAAGTGGAAAGTCATCTTTAGGCGAGGCTTTATTCAGGTCCCTGTAATCAACACATACCCTTATCCTCCCATCTTTTTTCATCACCGGGACTATATTTGCCAACCATTCCGGATAGTGAACTACTTCTAAGAATCCCGCATCCAACTGCTTCTGGACTTCAGCTTTGATCTTGTCCTGCCACTCTGGTCTGACCCTTCTCCTTTTCTGCTTTACTGGCTTAACACTCGGATCAGTAAGAATGAAGTGCTCTGCTATTGACCTGTCGATTCCTGGCATGTCCGCATAGCTCCAGGCAAATACCTCTGAATTTCTTCTAATGCATTCTTGAAGATCCTGTCTGAGCTCAGGTTTAAAGTCTGATCCGATTTCGATTATTTTAGGATCTTCAGTGGTGCTTAAATTAAATGCAAAATGATGCAATGCATTTATGTCAAATATGCGAGTGGTATAATCAATGCCATGAACGTGACAATCAGGAAAACAAGAAAACAAATAGTCAAAGTTCACTTCCATTGATTGAAATAAAAGAGGAAAACCATCCATAGTGTTCTCAAAACAAGGATCAGAAAAACAAAATACAGGATTAATTGCCTGTTCAATACATTCATTACAAGTATCCCTTATCGCCTGGATTACTTCATCGGCATCTGCACCTTCTTCTTCTTCCTCCGGGGTAGCTTCTATCTTCTCTTCAGCTAGCTTCATCTTCAACACCTTCCTCTCTACCTCTTCGTCATCTTCAGCAGCTAGGACTGACTGGAGGATCCGTGCTTTGGCCTTCTGCTCTTGCACCAGCTTGGAAGCTTCATCCCCAATCCCCAGAAAGTCTTCAAACTCAGATATCTGCTTTGACCGCTCAGATTCGGTGCTTGCTTCTATCATACACACCATAAACTCGGTTCCATCCACCAGCTGTTCCAAGGAAGGCTCGGGTGACCTGATCAGCTTCTCCTTATAGTCGGTCATGAATATCTCCAAGTCGGGGTAGGTCTTCCCCCTACTCTGAAATTCCCCTTCGGCTTGTGGAACAAAGAAGATATGATTCAAGTTTGACCCTCTGACCGGAGACCGAATCTCATACCTTTCTTTCTTTCTATTTTCCGAATATCCTAATTCGCACTTGTCTTTCTGTCCCAATACTGATGAGAGAGGTTCAAACCTTCCTTGCAACTCCCAACCCAAACCTTTGCCATACTGCCAATTCATCTTCTTCATCATTTTCCTTGAGAAAGGACTCATTCTATTCACTGCACTCTTGCTCTTGGTGGTGGGCGCATCAATTACTGCCACCTGAAAACCCGATAACGGCACTGCCAACTCTAAGCCTTCCACTGTAGCCACATTCATATCCTCTTGCGCATTGACTGTCACCACGTTTGTACCCCATGGAATTTTTACTTTTCTATGCAAGGTGGACGGAACTGCACCTAAAGGATGGAGCCAGGGTCTTCCTAACAAAAGAGCATAGTTGGCTAAAATGCCAAGCACAACCACGTCTACCCAGCTTTCCACTGCCCCTGTGGATATCTTCGCTTTAAAAGTCCCTTTTGCATTCCTCATGGTGTTGTCATAAGCTTTGACCACCATATTTGATGGCTCAAGTTCAGACTCTTCAATTTTAAACTTAGACAGCATCTTCAACGGGCATACACACAGTGCTGATCCATTATCCACCATCACGTTCCGGGTATCACGTCCATTGACGGCAATCTGAATATACAATGGCTTACAGTGGTTTCTTCCTTCTGGTGGGAGGTCTGAGTCAAAGAAAGTGACTTCGCCTATTCTTCGCTGTAGCACGTTGATCATATCAACACTTTGAATCCGAGCCGGCACTCTGATGAAAGTCATAGCTTCAAGTAAAGTTTCTCTATGCTCCTTAGATGCTATCAGCAAGTCCCATATTGAAATGTCTGCTCTGGTTCTTTGCAACTGACTCAGTACCGAACTGGCGGTCACCCCACTAGGTATCTTATTCTGACTGCTTTCTCCAACCTCGACAGTCTTCTTGTGCCCTTTTATTATCTCTTCCTCTTTCTTCTTCTCTTTCGGCTCCTCTTCGCCTTTCTCTGTCATTCTCTTCTTTGTTCCATCAACAACAACCTCTTTTCCCTTAGCCTGCATACTACTCTCGGGATTGTATACTCGCCCACTCCGGGTCAAGCTCTGAACACCTACTTCATTCACTTCCTCCTCACTGTTGTAGTACCACTGTTCTTCTTGGTCGGCCAAGCTCTTTTGAATGGCAAGCTGGACTTGTTCATCCTCATCTTCCGGCACATCACCCACCTTCACCGTGATGCTTTTCTCGATTTCAATCTTTACTGGCACCTTCTCTTCCTCATCGCTACTGCAGTCATCCCATATGTTCAACATTGCGCACATCTGCTCTTCCCATTCCGCTTCTGCCAATACCACTTCTTCTGGTAATCCACTCCCAATCGCATTGACTGATCCTCCCGACTGAGTCTTACGGGACGGATAGTTGTATTGATATTGGGGAAGCGGGTTGTTCTTAGTACTTGGCTTGCTCTTGTCCGAAGGCTTAGCAATCTTCCCACTGTCAATCAAGTCCTGAATATCGTGCCTCAATTTGAAACATTCATCAGTTGAATGCCCTTTGCACTGATGATAATCACAATTTCGGTCCATATATCTCCCTCGCACGGGCTTAGTCGGGTCGACTGGCAGCTTCGACAGCACCCCATTCTTGATACATGATCTTAACACTATGCTCAAGGGTCTTCCTAAATCGGTGAACTCTCTTCTGGCTCTTTCATTAACTGCCCCCACAATTGTATTATTGTTCCCCGACTGGTTCTGATTACTACCTCCGGCACCTCTGTCACCATAAGAAGTCCAGTAGTTGCCAAACCCTCTATTCTTCTTCTTTTCTTCGTTGTATAACTCCTCAATGTTCAACCCAGCGCTTTGAACCAAAGCAAAATCAGTGAGAGGCTGAGTTAACATCCTTTCCTTAAAGAAGGGCAACAAGCTCCTGCTGAAGATTCTGATCAGCTCTTTATCTTTTGGCCTTGTCTGAACTCTATACAGCTTTGTTCTCCATCTTCTATAGTAGTCAGAAAAGCTCTCGTCCTTCCCCTATTTTAAACTTTCCAAGTCGCGCAAACCGAACTCATCACTCTCGTCGGTTTTGAAATGCTTGAGAAAAGCAGTCTGCAGTTTGATCCAATTCTTCTGAACCTCCTTATCTAGGCCATCATACCACCTCCGATAGTCCTTGTGTAATGTTTGCGGGAATGCTCGCAAAACATCTTCCTCGTTGTACCGGTTCATCTGAGAGACTCGGAGAAATTCGGACAGGTGAGAACGAGGATCATTGTCTCCTTCAAATATAGTATGCTTGAATGTCTTAAATGAGGCAGAGCTGGTTGGGTGCAACACATACTCGGTTATGTGAAAGTTGGTGACCGGGTCTTTTTCTTTTACTGCAGCCATTTTGTCAAATCTTTCTTTCAGCTCGGCAAGTTGCTTGAGCACATCATTCTCGACAGGGGTAGTGTTTCCCACAAAGGTCTGATTATCCGACACAGGATCTGGAACTTGCCTCTCCTCAACCACAGGTTGGCTGCTAGAAGGGGGAGTATTTTGGTTTTGGGCCCTATCTTGGGCAAGAACAACGGTTACAATCTGAGCGATGGTCCTTATCTGAGCTTGAGAAAATCCGGGCTCATCCCCTGTATCATCTGCCATTTCTACAGGATCTGAATCGGGCTCTGATTCTGATGAACTTGAATAGCTTACTAAACTAACCGGAATGAACTCGGGGATTGAGGATGTTCTGACTAACCACTGACCAGGACGTCTGTTCCAAGCTCTCGAAGTAGTTTCCCGGGAAGGATCAATTCTGACAAAAAATTTCTGAGTTAAAGAGGGTCCTGCATGTATGCATGCGACAATGAAAGCACATAGGATGAGAAATGCATTTCTAATGTGCTAAGGCCAGCATGGAAATAAGATCTCGATTTCAACGACTGGATCGAAAATTCGGTACGAATAACACGTCAATAACTTATTTTATATTTAGACATTTCATGCATTATCTGTCATCGATCGTTCCTTTTGGATTTACGATCCACTATTTTCTCTCGAATCCTTAACTTTTGCCTCGGAACGAAAGAATTTCCGAGCGGGATTTTATTATTTTATATTGTGTATTTGTATCCTTACTTTTTGCCTTGGAACATAGGGTCCCAAGCAGGATTTTCATTTTATTTTGTTACAAAATTCTGTAATCTCTTACTTATTTTCAGATAATGCGAGAAATGTAAAAATACAAAGGAATCGCAACCCCCTTATATCTCCCTCTTCTTTTGGGTATTGATTCACTATAACTGATTGCATAATATTATTCAAAACGAATTCGAAATCCAATCTCAAGATCAAGGTCAAATGTCCATACCGAACATTAGCTCTTATTAATGCATGGCTGAAAAAGAAAATGTTACATGATGCATGAATGTCACAACATATGTACAGTTTATATCAAATAGGGGAACGGGAGTTGGGAAATGCATGCCTTCCAAACTTATTTCTCCCACACACGGATTCCGTTGGTATAAAATTCCGACATCTGTTTCCTAAGAATTGGTCTAATCTCGACAACCAACAGGGGGTTTTGAGATTGACGATATCAACTCTCGGAAATGAATACGGCACAACAACAGCAAATAGAATCGGGTGCACCTTAGGGGAAGTAACTAAGGCTTTTAACTATGTGCATTGGCTTTAGTCTTATTGGGCTTTAACAAAGTCTAGGTTCTGCAAACAGGATTCGGGCTTTGTTGGGCCTACTCCTTTTGACGCACCTTTGAGGTACTAGGCTTGCGGTTGGTAGTAATGTTAATTCTCGGATAGATGCACCTAAATCGTATGGTCTAGGCTAGATCCACTGTCAAACTTAACACCAGTACCGAAGGGTAATATGGGTAGAATGAGGTGAGAAGAGAGAAATGCGAATGAATGCAAAAATCCTAGAAATAAAAGGAAAGTAATTAAACACATACGGACGATTAAAAATTTTCCATCGGCTTTTCTAACCAATTTTATTTAGAAATAGTAGGCTTTTAGAGTCAATTCCTAATTGCAACCATTAATTTATTAAAAAATAACTAGGGATTAACGGGTGCAAAATCCCCAGTGAAGTCGTTAAACTGTTTTCGCCGAAATCCCGAAAAACCCTGGAAGGATCTCGAAAAACATCTCTCTTGATTGGTTTGTGTTATTTGTTTTTGGAAAAAGGTGATAAAAACCTTTTTGGGTACGCGATGCCGATAAATCGGTCTTATAAATTATTTGAGTCGCCACCCATTTTTTCGGCAATGGGACCGTTTTTAATTTTAATTTTATTAAATGACTCCATTTTAAACCCAATTTTATTTAAGGCCAAATTATTTAGAAAATCTGGTCAGGCGTACCAAGTACGATTCTAGGTAAGGGAATTACGTACGCCGGCCCATTGGAGGCCAACGCCCGGAAAACCGGCCTCTTTTAACTTACGATTTCTAATTGATTTTATTTTGGAAAAGCCAATTATTTAAACCCGTCCCGAAATAAATCGAACCGAGTTCCTATGTGGAAAATTAATTAATCGTCCCAAGTAAATACATTCATTGCATTCATTCATAAATTAATCATCACATCCATCATTCATCCACCATACATATCAAATAAAATTAAAAGACCCGCTCTTGCCTTATGGTTAAAGGCGGGCCACAAGCCGAATTTAATAATATAGTTAAAAGGAAATAACAAATATTAAATCTCAAAATACCATAATCATAACAGATTAATTGACTTGGTTTGATTAAAACTCAATTTGCCCATTATTGATTATTTCCCGGATTAAACTTAGAAATCTATTTAATGAAATGAAATTAAGACAAAATAATAAAAGTAATCTGGGACTGGAAGACAGTCGCGTCACGCAGCTGTTCTATGGAAGAACAGTCGCGTGGCGCAACTCTTATCTTTTATTCTGGGGTTTGTAATAGTTGCGTCACGTAGCTGTTCTATGAAGAACAGTCGCATGACGGAACTCTGGTCATGGTTCTGTAGACTAGAACAGTCGCGTCACACAGCTGTTCTATGAAGAACAGTCACATGACGGAACTCCTAGCTACGTGACGGAACTGTTCGTGACTTATTTAAAATACTCAGACATATTGATTATTTATTCACAGTGAAACATTAAATACAAGCATAAAACAAAATAGGAGCTGAGTACGCGAACAGCTGCGTCACGCAGGTGGTCCAGTCCAGGCTAAGCGCTTTTGGACATGAACAGTCGCGTCACGCAGGTAGTAGCTGCGTGACGCGGCTGCTCTGGTCTGCAACTACCTTTCAAACTACTCTTTTTTACGTGTTCTTTTTGTCAAAAGTGATTAAAATCAATCCATGAGAGTTCAACAGTGGGCAAACTTACGTTTTATCAATAACAGATCAACTAGACACTATGAAAATGAGATTTTAAGAGATAAAATACTAGAAATGAAAGATAAAGCTTAGATTAGTTACCTTGCCCTCAGATTTGAGGATTGCATACGCTGAGATTAACTTAGAGACGTTGTTTCACGATCCCAGAAGTGTAGTCACTAAGTCTTTTCACAAAATAAATCGTTTTCTTTCTTTCTTTCTTTCCTCTCTTTTCCTCTTCTTATCTTTTTTTTGTATTTTTTGATTTTGAATCTAAAATATCTATGACTTGATCTTCCCCAAGTTTACTCAGTTGAATTCTTAAGGAAGAACTTTAGTCGTTAACCTAAAAACTTAAACTCAGAATGCGATCTTTCTTAGAGGAAATGAGAGCAAAGTGTCCAAAGTCAAAAGTCCCGTTTTTTGCTGCAAAATGTTGTATTTATATGGCTAGGGCAATAGAGGATAGTCGCGTCACGCAGGTAGTAGCTGCGTGACGCTCCCGTAAGCTGCGTGACGCGACTTACTTTTCGTACAGTTGCCGCGTATCCATACAAACAGTGCAGGCCGTTACACGGGTGCGCGCCAGAGGTGTCAGCCCTGTTAGAGCTGCGTGACGCAGCTAAGAGTGCCGTCACGCAGGTAGTAGCTGTGTGACGCAACCCTAACGCGGGTCAGGCTCCTCTGGGCGGTTTGGTTCAAATTTTGGTTCAAACACTTCTGGTTGATCGTGATACCTTGTTCCTTATCCTCATATCATCATCGGGTCAGGTGGGGCATAAAATTACGCGTCAACAAGTGGTAGCTTCCAGATTCAGAGAGTTTTCAGCTTTGGTAGAGGCAGCTCAGGAGATAGAGCGAATTCAGGCCAGTCAACGTACCAGATGCCAACGGTCTCAGCAGAAGAGAGATCAGACTCAGAGTGCACTCAGTACCTATCAGTCGGAGAGCAAGAGATTCAGAGGTGCTAGTATTTCAGCTGGTTCTAGGCCTCCCTTTAGCCAAGGCACAGCTAGGGGTGCTAACGCGCCAGCGGTATCAGTTGTGGCTAGTTCTGCCGGTGGTAGTCGAGGTTCAAGCAGAGGAACTGGTAGAGGCACCAGTAGAGGTGCAGAGTCAGCTGGTTATACTTTTCCACCTTGTGAGCATTGTGGCAGACGGCATGGTGGAGATTGTTGGCTGGTGACTGGTAAATGTTGGATATGCGGAGCATCAGACCATCAGAAGAAGGATTGTCCTAAAAGGGCAAAAGTTCCTACACAGTTCATAGCAGGCAGAGGTAGAGGTGAGACCTCCGGAGGGCAGAGACAGCAGTCAGAGACTGTGGATGGACCCGATACTAGAGTTCCAGCCAGGGTCTATGCTATGCGATCCAGGGAAGATGAGGAAGCTCTAGATGTAATAGTTGGTGAGTTTTCTTTATGTGATCATACAGTTTATGCTTTAATTGATCCTGGATCATCACATTCATACATTAGTGTACCTAAACCTTGGGTTAAAGGGTTAGCAGTTGCACATGTGAGTCAGGGTATGTTGGTTACTAATCCATTAGGAGATGTAGTAAAAACCCACACAATGGTCAAAGGCTGTCCCGTTATTATTCATGGAAAGGAGTTTCCAGGAGATCTTATGGAGTTACCATTTAGAGAATTTGATGTTATTCTGGGTATGGATTGGCTATCCAGACATCAGGCTATAGTTGATTGTGCAAAGAAAAGGGTGACATTATATACACCAATAGGGGAAGAGATTACAGTAGTCGAGAAGCGGCAAGATTTTCTGGGTAATGTGATATCAGCCATGGCAGCAAAGAGATTAATTCAGAAGGGTTAAGAAGCATACTTGGTATGTGCATTACAAGCAGAGAAAGAAAAGTCAAAAGTGCAAGACATACTAACAGTGTGTGATTATCCGGACGTATTTCCAAAAGAGTTACCAAGGTTACCACCAAGGAGGGAAGTGGAGTTTACCATAGATGTCTATCCTGGAGCAGCACCAATATCAATTGCACCTTACAGAACGGCACCAGCTGAACTAAAAGAGTTGAAGATTCAGCTGCAAGAAGCATTAGGAACGAAACTGCATTTCAGCACTGCATTTCATCCTCAAACAGATGGCTAATCAGAGAGAGTAATTCAAATCCTGAAAGACATGATGAGATCATGTGTTATAGAATTTGAAGGCAGTTGGGACAAATATGTACATCTCATGGAATTTGCCTACAACAACAGCTATCAATCGAGCATCAAGATGGCACCATATGAAGCATTGTCTGGTAGACGACGCAGGACACCTGTGTGTTGGACAAAACTTAGTGAGAAAAAGATTTTGGGTCTAGATTTGGTTAGAGAAACAGAAGAGAAAGTGGAAATCATCAGAAAACGACTGAAAGAAGCAAGTGATCGACAAAAGTCCTATGCTGATTTAAAGAGAAAGGACATTGAGTATTCGATCGGGGATAAAGTATTTTTGAAATTTTCACCATGGAAAAAGATCTTAAGGTTTGGACGAAAGGGTAAGCTTAGCCCTAGGTTCATTGCTCCATATGAGATTGTTGAACGTGTAGGACCATTAGCCTATCGCCTAGCGTTACCTTCAACCTTAGATCGAATTCATAATGTCTTTCACATATCAATGTTATAGAAATACAGATCAGACCCATCATATGTGTTATCAGCAGAAGAGATTGAAATTCAGCCAGATCTCACTTATGAAGAAGAACCAGTTCAGATCCTAGCCAGAGAAATTAAAGAGTTGTGAAACAAGAAAATAACATTGGTAAAAGTTCTTTGGAGAAATCATAAAACAGAAGAAGCAACTTGGGAATCTAAAGAAACCATACGACAACAGTATCTGCAATTGTTCACAACAGGTAAACTTCGGCATGAAGTTTTTTTATTTAGGAGGGGAGAACTGTGACATCCTACCGAGTCGAGTTGAGTCGGGCTGAACCAAAATCCGATTCAAGCCATTAGAGTCCAGAGTGTGGTAGTATGGGATTTACTATAATCATGATAAGAAGTGGATTTATTTGCATGAAGTAAAAAGATCTAAGTATAAGGATTAGGACTTACTTGCACTACAATATAAAGCTTGGGTATTAAGTTGTAACCTTTTGACAATTGAGGTACCATTTGGTAAGTTTCACATAAAAATCATTGATATTTTGATAGCCTACCCGTGATTTCCATGTCACTTTCCCATTTTCATCTTTATCTTCATCTTCTTCATCTCCTTCCTTTACCTTCCTTTCCCTTCCTTTCTCCATCCATTTTCATGGTAGTTAAGCCTTAACTTCAACTTCTATTCTATCCAAGTAAACCTTCTTGAATTTCATAATTGAATCATTTGGTGATATTTTTAGAGTATTCATAAGAATTCTTATTTATAGGTGAAGTGAGCTCAAAGGTAGTAGAAAAAGGAAGCTAAAAAGAAGAGCTCAAGCTTTTTGGAGTGAAGGTTTGATATCTCTTGTCATTTACCACTTTCTTTGCATGAGAAATTATGTGGTGTGTTGATAATGAGAAAATATGTTGCTTAATGTTGAGTGAGAGGACTGGAAATGGTGAGAAAGCATGGGATGAAATGAATAAATGAAGTAAATATTGAGGAAATAGGTTTTGCTGGAAAATTTACCAGTAACTTTACCTTGCTTTTGACCCTATTTAACGATGGAATTCGGAAGTGGCATAGAATAGTTATTTGTTCCTCTATGTGTTAGCTTTCCATGGGTTTTTGAATCACCCAAATCAGAGTTATAGATTGAGAGATATGACCAAAATAGTATAGACTGCGCAGGCTGGAAAACACGACGTGCGCTCGCGAATTTCATGTCGAGCTCGCGAATTGTGCCTGTAAACTCTCTGACTCTCATTTTGCACTTCTCACACTCGCGAATTTCATGGCGCGCTCGCGAATTTGGCCTGTAAACTCTCTGACCCTCTTGTGTGCTTCTCGCGCTCGCGACTTTGCATGGCGGGCTCGCGAATTGTGTTCTGATGCTCTTTTGAACCTCATTTGCTATGCAATTGTGTTCCTTTGCTCAACTTGCATGCCTCTAATCATTTTAAAACAAAAGGACAACATGAGAACATGTATCAAAACAACATGCAAGCATGCAAATGATGTGAAACCAGGTAAACAATATGGTTTATGAAGTTATGAAAACATTAATATGCTTTTGTGTTATACTATTGACATACCGATATTATGCTCCATTGAGGTTAGGTAGAAACCACGTAGATAAGGCTATGTCACGACATAGGATAGCAGATCTGCGCCCCATATAGTTTGGTACTCCGACTACAGGCCGTTGAGTGAATATGATTATATAATGGCCATAGCAGCCCAGTCATACAGTATTCATCCAGTTTCATACAGTTCTTCTTATCACATTGATTTCACTATAACCTTATGGAGCCATACAGATATCTTGACTAAACATTGCATAAGTCATACAGCATAATAAACAGCAAGAACGATAATCAAGGTAGAATGAAAGCATCATGATATGTGTGCTTACATGTTTAGTTATCCATATGTGTTTACATGGTGATTTCTACATATGTATGTGCTTACTTGTTTCTTTATAAGTTGAGATATCCACTGAGCTTTATTTGCTCAGTGAGTTACTTGTTTAACTCGTAGGTTTTGGGTCTGGACCGTAGAGAGTCAGCTTACAACTGCTGCAGTTCATCTTTGGAAGACCCAGTCTTCAGGGTAGCTACTCATTTTGATATTTTGATTCTGTCTATCCTTATCATGGCATGTACAGGGCACACAGTTGGGCCCATTTCAGTTTGAACACTAGTATCATGTCTTGTAAATATTAAGTACATATCTATATTTTCCTAATGTAAACAGCATCAACATGATATAATAGTCAATATACATTATGATATCAGCATGACAGGACATAAAGTCAACCAAATTGTAGCGTCTCAGCTCGGTTCATTCGGGATAACGGGTGGACCGGGAAGGGATGTTACATGTAGATGCAAAGATGCCACTATATAAAAGATGGGTAGTACCACTTTTGTTGGGTGTTGAACTCGAAGAGGTGGATGTTGTCTCCGTTTATGAAATTGATAAAGAAGATTAGCGATAACCACTTATCAATTATCTAGAGCATGGAAAATTGCAGATGATTCAAGGAAGAAAGCTAAAATAAGACATCGGGCTTCTCGCTTCATAAACGTAAAAGGTACGCTTTATTTTCGCTCTTTTGATGGACTCTTCCTACACTGCCTTGGGGAGGAAGAAGCAAACAAAGCTTTAGAAGAAGCACATTCAAGTGTTTGTGGTGCACATAAGTCTAAACCAAAGTTGCACTTCTAGATTAAAAGGATTGGATACTATTGGCCTATATTGGTGATGGATTGCATGAATTACGCCAAAAGATGTCAAGAGTGAAAATTACATGCAAACTTAATTCATCAACTGCCTGAACCACTTCACCCAACAGTAGCATCATGGCCTTTCGAAGCTTGGGGATTGGATGTTGAAGGACCACTTCTAAAAAGTTCAAGTGGCCACCTATACATTCTTGCTGCTACTGATTATTTCTTGAAATGGGCTGAAGCTGCTCTATACAAAGAAATCAAGAAGGAGACTATAGTGAGCTTTATTAGAACGAACATCATTTATCGTTTGGTGTGCCTCGATACATCATAACTGATAATGGAAGGGAGTTCTATAATAAAGCCATGGACAAATTATGTGAGCAATTCAAAGTTAAGCAATATAATTTGTCCATGTACAATGCACCAGCAAACGGGCTTGTAGAGGCGTTCAACAAGACTTTGGGCGAATTTCTAAAGAAGATAGTCAATCAGTCAAAAAAGGATTGGCATGAAAGGCTAGGGGAAGTATTGGGCTTATTGAACTACATGCAGAACATCAACTCAAGCAACTCCATATTCGCTTATTTATGGTGTAGAAGTTGTTCTTCCTCTCGAACAACAAATTCCATCCTTGAGAATTGCTATTCAAGAAGGTCTCTCTAATGAAGACAATGCTCAACTTCGCCTGCAAGAGTTAGAAGCACTGGATGAAAAACGACTTGAAGTGCAAGAACGTTTAGAGTGTTATCAAGCTCAAATGTGCAAAGCTTTTAACAAAAAGGTGTGAATCCACTATTTTCAAGTTGGTGATTTGGTTCTAGCAGTAAGAAGGCCAATAATCATGTCACAGTGTATGGGCAACAAGTTTCTCTCAAACTGAGATGGACCATATGTAGTTCAAGAAGTCTACTTAAATGGAGCATACAAGATAATTGATCAAGATGGAGTACGAATTGGATCAATCAATGGCAAGTTTTTGAAGAGATACTATGCCTAGATGCGCGACACCTGGCCCACATGAGCTAAAACTGTGAACAGCTTAAAAAAAAGAAAAAAAAAATCTTGTAGTTGAACTATATTATAACTTGATCCTTCCAAAAGAGGGTAGATAGGCAGCTTAGTATTGCATTAAGTTCAGTCACAAAAAAATCTAAAAAAAAAAAAAAGATTTATTTGAACTAAATTATGACTTGATCCTTCTAAAAGAAGGTACGTAGGCAGCTTAGTATTTTGCTAAGTACAGTCACAAAAACAAAAAATTCAAGGTTGAGCAAAAAGGATAAGCATGATAAGTGATTAATAAAATCAAATTTTATTAATAAATGAAGAATTTGATTACATTAAAAAAAAAAAAGAATGACTAAGCAAAGTCTAAAAAAAAGAAAGAAAAAAGGAGAAGCTTCTATGGATTCCATTCAAGCTGCTCCAATTCCTTGCACTTAGCAAAAAGCAACTTTCGCAACATAGAAAGAGAATGCTCATCTTCTGCACTACGAGTTGGCATAGTTCCAACTTTGGATATTTCTTCACGGATTTCTGAAACCATGCTTTGTTTCTCCAAAACATCACTTTTCATCCGTTCTAAGGAGGATTCATCTTCCTTGAAGTCAGTCTTCCTAGTTCTTCCTCAATTTTGATAAGTTCATCTTGCATGAATGAAGAATTGGCAATACCTTCTTTCTTAAGACTCAAAGAATCGTCCAGTTGTCCTCTTAACTTTTTTAATTTTTAAGCTGAAACTCTGACGAAACACTTGAAGAAAAAGATGATTGTAGTTGCAAGAAATCGCTTGCAAATTGAAGGTAGCTTGCAAATTGCTCTCTTAAGATGGTAGTATCAAATCCTTCTATTTTTTCTATACCATCAAAAACTATATGAGCTTGCTCAGCAAGAGAAGGAACTTGTGATATGGAAGTTCGACCTATTTTAGCTCTTAGCCCTTTCCATGCCATTACTGAAACTTTACGGCGACAGTCAGTCATAAAATTATTACCACAAAATACAGACATTTTAGAAATAGCATGGCAACTTGCTTTCTTTGTTTGATGAGCATCTTGTTGTTTTCCCTTATAATGACTAATGCTAAACTCTTTCAGTGGAGGATTTCCATCAAGATCCTTCGAAGTAACTAAAGGGAGGTCATAAGAAGCTAGCCCAAGTATAGAACTCATGCTATCTAAATGCAATGCACAAGGTTCATCATCACAAATCACGTCGTTGAAGCCCAACTCCAGTAAGAAATTTACAAAGTAAAGTTCAAAAGTGTGAAGTTAAAAAAAGAAAGGAAGAAGAAAAAAAAAGTTAAAAAAAAGAAAGAAAAAGCTTACCGGGTCATCAGGATCATAAAATTGTTGTGCTGATGAAGTCTGATTATTTCACTTTACTTTCTTCCAACAACGATCAGAATCATTCTTCTCTTCATTTGAAGGAGATAAATTAAGCATATCTCTTCTAGAACGCTTTTGACTAGAGTGAGAATTTAATGCACTTTTAACTACCTCTAATTGATTAGGAGTTATTACAACTTGAATTGGTATGCCATTATTTAAAGGTTTTGATTCATCACTAGCTTCTATAAAGAAGCCTTTCTTTGTGGAAGTGCTAGTTACCTTTTCTTTAGAAGGATTAGCAGCAACTTGTGATTTTATCTTCAACCTAACTGGTGCTTCTCTCTTACCCTTCTCAACAACAGATTCTTGGGGAGGATTCAAAGGAAACATCTACCTTTTTCAATGTTTGAATTCTTGAAACGAGAAGGCTTTGAAGATTTCAATAATTTTGGCATTGGTCTTAAATTCAACATATCATCTTGAGAGACCATTCCACTTTCCACCAACACTTGTATGCTTCAATACATAAAAACGACCGTCAAGTTTCACTAAAGGAACAATTAGTTTAGCACCACTAGCCAAATTAATACAAGATTCCCAAAGCTATATGATTGTCTCTAAAGATACTCTTGAAAAGGGACATATCCATGTTACTAAGAAGATCTTGGCAATAACCCAGCTATCTACTAAATCTATGAGGGTTGTATGACTCAATGATGTATTGGTTCTTATAGCGCAAAGTCAAGAAGCTTGAACGAAGATTGATGAGGTGTTCCACTTGATGCAAAGACAACTTACCATTATCCTCCAAAAAGAAGTCTTTCTTCATGATACAAGATGGACCCAAATAAGCTTTCCTTTCCATAAAAAGTTTAGTGACTTCAGTTTCATTATAATACTTGGTCATTCGTTATCCATTATAAGAAGTCATTTTAGCATCTCCGTCAACATCATACGTAAAGTGCGTGTCAAAACAATTAGCTAACCAAGCATAAACATAATGGAAAGGTAATGGAACTTCACACCTCTTCAAAGTTGTAGCGGTAGAAATTGCTCGAAGGCCTCTATAAATGTTTGCTAAAATAGGAATAGCCAAAGAAAAGATTTCGCCAAATGCGATCATACTTGCAACTTTGAAGGTGCTTAGATGAATGAGATTCATTGGATCGTGTAGAAGTATAAACTTGCATAACCAACAAGGAATCAAAGCAGCCAAGTAAACTTCTTCCAGTGGATCATCTTCTATGTTTAGAATTTCAAAAGGCTTTTGCCAGTTTGCATCTCGCGGTAATTTGGTTCCAATAACACCTGAAGAATTAAAATTCTTCTTGGGAGGAGCAGTTCTCTTGGTGTAGTCTTTTTCAGGACACTCAGGATATCTAACAGCACCACAGAACCAAAAGTTAACCCGGTTGCGAACATTCAACTCGAAGCTGTTGTCAACCCGTTTGGCATTTTTGTAGTATGCATAGAACAAGTATTTGCAGCTTTGTGGTAAGAAGGGAGTTCCACCTCCATCGACTCTAGTAAGATCTCCAGATGAAGGGATCATCTCATCATAAAATGAACCACGGATTGGAAGTCCTCCTAGGAACTTCAAATCCCAAAGAGAAATCGACTATTCTCCAGCTGGTAGGAAAAGAGTATTTGTTAACGCAGTACAATGTGCACAGAAATGATGAACGACGTTGGGGAAGCGATCATAAGTGAAGAGTCATGCGAACAAAGTATGATACACCTTGGCTTTCAAAAGTAATTGCTTATTTTTGCCAACACATCTTCAAGCCACTCCTAATAGCGTTCGACGAAGGAAAATTCACCAAACAATTTAAAAGTGGGATGCTAAGAAACTTCATTGTTGTAGATGCAACTTCTCAAAAGCGGAAGATTATTTGATAGAGTCTAAAGTGAGTGAAGTAAAAATTGCAACAAACGGCATGGGAGGTACCTAACTAGTTCATGAGAAAGTTGAAATTCACATGTACATTCGATAGTCCAATCCATGAGATGAGGAGGATCTACTTTGCTTAGTGCTTTGGCTCCAAAATATTCATCACCAGATCTTCAAAAGGTGAAGATCATTCTAGGATTTGAATCTTCTTCGTCATCACTCAAACTTTTCGTATTTGGAATTTTGCGTGACACAGAAAGATCAATAATGCAAACCATCTTGATGAAGTCTTGAAAGTAGTTGACTAGCTAAAACAAAGAAGAATCAAAAGAGAACTTGTTAAAAAAATCAATTACAACAAGTTCATGGCAAATGTAATTCATATGAATTTAGAAAAAATCAAATTAAGTCAAATTCATGTGACCAATCATGTTCAAGCTAAATTAAATTCACAAATAGTTGGTCAATAATTAAATATAACCGTGCAGGCATGTGAGATTACTATGCATGCAAATTCAAATCAAGTATAGAAGGTTACTGGCCATGGTCATCAATTAAGAGTTTTCAAAAAAATAAAATAAAATAAATTCAAATTCAAGCTTAAACAAAGTTACTGTTCATACACAGGTGATTCACGACCAAAGTGCAGGTCATGATTTGTGGCGTGATGAAGCCAGGTAAAAACAGAAAGAAAAAAAAAAGAAAAGGAAAAAAAAAATCAAAATTAAGTTGACATGAGCTGTGGATGTGATACGTGTATGGACAAAAATTGAAAAGGTCTAGAATAATATAAAAGAAAAAAGAAAAGTTCAAAGCAAAGTTGGATGACATGAAGCAGAATTGGATGACTGTGATTGTCCAATTATAGATCTCATGTCGATACAAAAAAAGATAAAACTAACAAAAACGACAAAGGACCGTTCCTGGCTAATGAATGAAAAAGCCAGAGGGATTATCGCACTGCTTCCAATAAAGTTTTCAAGGCAAATAATGGATGTTCTTCCAAGGTTTTTAGCTAATTGCTTCAAATGTTGAACGTAAAAGAAAAAGTTTGGAGCAAAGGGTTACTTTTATATAGTGTTAGGACCGCGCGTACCATCCAACCCCGAATTAGTATGATATTGTCCGCTTTGGGCCAAGCCCTCACGGATTTATTTTTGGGCACCTCCCAAAAGGCCTCATACTAATGGGTTGGGTTTGAACCATTATATTTTGGTTCCATTTCTCCTCTTTATCCGATGTGGGACTTGGGAGGATATCCCAACAAACCTCCCCTCCAACCAAGGACCACACAAATCGTGACCTCCCCTCCAGGGATAATCTGCCCACCATCTTGTACCGCCGCTACAATTTTGAGGGACACGCCGCCCAACCTCCTCTTGTCGGGAAGACTTTCGACACAAGGCACCACTTGCAGATCTTCTGGTCTTGGTCCTGTTGTTACACCGTCACACCGAGATTTTCTCACACTGCGCAGTCCGCTGTTCACACCCGTTCCGAACCAGGCTCTGATACCACTTTGATAGGACCGCGCGTACCATCCAACCCCGAATTAGTATGATATTGTCCGCTTTGGGCCAAGCCCTCACGGATTTGTTTTTGGGCACCTCCCAAAAGGCCTCATACTAATGGGTTGGGTTTGAACCATTATATTTTGGTTCCACTTCTCCTCTTTATCCGATGTGGGACTTGGGAGGATATCCCAACAAACCTCCCCTCCAACCATGGACCACACAAATCGTGACCTCCCCTCCAGGGATAATCTGCCCACCATCTTGTACCGCCGCTACAACTTTGCGGGACACGCCGCCCGACCTCCTCTTGTCGGGAAGACTTTCGACACAAGGCACCACTTGCAGATCTTCTTTGTTACAACGTCATACCGAGATTTTCACATCTGCGCAGTTCACACCCGCTCAGAACCAGGGCTCTGATACCACTTTGTTGGGACCGCGCGTACCATCCAACCCCGAATTAGTATGATATTGTCCGCTTTGGGCCAAGCCC
This sequence comes from Jatropha curcas, assembly GCF_041381405.1. NCBI lineage: Eukaryota > Viridiplantae > Streptophyta > Magnoliopsida > Malpighiales > Euphorbiaceae > Jatropha > Jatropha curcas. The sequence goes on from NC_143154.1 coordinate 7,252,589, forward strand.
TCACGGATTTGTTTTTGGGCACCTCCCAAAAGGCCTCATGCTAATGGGTTGGGTTTGAACCATTATATTTTGGTTCCATTTCTCCTCTTTATCCGATGTGGGACTTGGGAGGATATCCCAACAAACCTCCCCTCCAACCAAGGACCACACAAATCGTGACCTCCCCTCCAGGGATAATCTGCCCACCATCTTGTACCGCCGCTACAATTTTGCGGGACACGCTGCCCAACCTCCTCTTGTCGGGAAGACTTTCGACACAAGGCACCACTTGCAGATCTTCTGGTCTTGGTCCTGTTGTTACACCGTCACACCGAGATTTTCTCACACTACGCAGTCCGCTGTTCACACCCGTTCCGAACCTGGGCTCTGATACCACTTGTTAGGACCGCGCGTACCATCCAACCCCGAATTAGTATGATATTGTCCGCTTTGGGCCAAGCCCTCACGGATTTGTTTTTGGGCACCTCCCAAAAGGCCTCATACTAATGGGTTGGGTTTGAACCATTATATTTTGGTTCCATTTCTCCTCTTTATCCGATGTGGGACTTGGGAGGATATCCCAACATATAGATTTGTCAATTTTAAATTCGACAAACATTTAAATCTTCAACTCCAAATTCAATAAGAATTTAAATTATTCAACTCCAAATTCGATAAGGATTTAAATTCTAGACTCCAAAATCATCAAAGATTTGATTTCTTGAAGGACAAGAAATTAAAAAAATATATGAAATTTTAATTATAAAAAATTAGAGTTTCAGGACTTGGGGCTAAAAAAACATTAATTAGCCTGTTAAATTGGAATTGCTAAGAATTTTAACTTGAAAATTCAAGTAAAAAAAAAAAATTGGCTCATTAAATTAGGCCATGAAAAAAAATTGAAATTCATGCCATAAAAAAGGGGCATGGGTTAAATTGAAAAAAAAAAATCATCTTCTTCAAATTTTCGAGATCCGTTCAAACAAGTTCATGAACAAGTCTCGAGATGACATCTGTAGACACCTAAAGTTTATTTAAGTTAATTTAATTATTAATTTAATTATTTAATTAGCCAATTAAATTATTGGTTAGTTAAATTAAATAATTTATTTCAATAACCAATCAAAATATTTAAATGGTTATTAAAATAAAATTATTGGACAAATCTTATTTATTGCATAAATAAATAATGTAGTAATCTTAATAAAAAATTGGCCAAGTGGACCAATTAAATTAAATCTTGGCAAATAAATCAAGCGTCTACATAAGTTAAGTGATGCAACAACAGCCAATGGGAGCTTGCCAAATCAAATTACATTCTTGGCAAGGGGACTTCCTTAAATCGCTTTAAATAGGATGTCTCTCTTCACATGTGGGATATACATACACACACATATAGAGAGAGACAAAAAAGAAGCCTCAAAGCTTTGTCAAACTCAAGAATACAAAGCTCTCTCTCAAGTCTAAAGAATCAAAGTCCTTTCAACTTCAATTCAAGATTAAGTTTCTCCGACCCTTGAATCGTCCAAAGTTCGTTCTACATCAATTCAACATCAAATCCTTTCGATCGTTGAATCGTATTTAAGATCAAGTCGTTTCAACCCTTGAATCGTGTCCGCGATAAGAAGAGAAGAATTAGAGGATAATCTTCTTTGTAATAGGAGGTTTCACACCAGAAGTTGTATCCACTTATTATCATAAATTCGATTGTATTTTTGTATTTTTTTTGTTTCTTAATTTTCAAGAATAAATTTTACATGTACAAGCACCTCTAGTGTAGTTACTGTGCCTTCGAGAGTAAAAGTGTCAAAACCAACGCATTTTGTGGTTCAAGGGATGCCAAGTAGATCGACAATTTCTTGTGGGGCATGGAGCAATATTTTCAAGCCATAATCATCATGGAGGATGATGGACAATTTCGCACGTACACGAAATCGTAATAAGTAATAAAGTATCGTTTCCACGAGAATTATTTATCAAGTACCGAAATTGTTTTATCCCACTATTATTTAAATGACAATAAATAAAATTTGTTTGAGAAATTAAACTAAAAGATTAAACTTAAAATAGATCAAACAAGTAGTTGTAGAGAAAATTCAATAGATAAAAGTTACTGGGGAATTTTACTTCATTTAATTCTATTCAATTTATTTCATTTTAATTGTTCAAGATAGAAGAAATAATCCTAAAATCACTAGTAAAATCTTTTTGATGTATTATAGCTATTTTAATCGAACTCAATTATCTATCTCCCAATAATGAAATCAAATACAAATTAAATTATTAAAATTTATGACTATTTGAGAAAATCTCCTATGACTCATACTCTAGTCCATCCCTTCACCATATTAGTGAAAACTCTCATAATCAGGAAGCTAATTCGAGACATCGCACTTTTCACATTGATAAGAAAACCAACTAGATTATACCTAATTGGCTACTTATAAATAATTTCGATGTTATTTACAAAAGCATGCGTATTATCGGGTAAAGAAAGATTATCCATCTTACATGACTGAATAATATTAAACTGCTTTTGCTCATATTTATGATTATAATGAATTCCTGGCATTCAAGCCTAGTGCAAGTAAGAATTAAATTTAAAAGTAAATGACTCAAAATCGGAAATTTGGCCCTAATAGAATAGGCCTCCTCAATTTTTAAGAAGAAAGAGAAAAAAAGACCCACAAGAGAGAAGTTGGCAGAGATGCATCTAAATTAGATTTTTTTTTTTTTTCTTTCAATAAAATTATGTCGTTTGCAAGTTTAATGGATTTAGGTTAAGTTAATGAAAAAATTAATAATTGGACCTAATAAAATTATAATGTAACGACTGCATAGTATAATTTTGAAAACTAGAATTCTTACTAATATTTCTGAACAAAACCTAGCGACTATATAATAATTTTTTCCAGTTGAAATTAGATTCAAATCCGACGGGTGGCAAAAGTCAACCGGAACAAGGAAGGAGGAACCCATGATTAGCCCAGGGTGGAACTTGTGGTCAAAATTAGGCACACTTGGGTTGATTACAATTAATAAAGACTGGAAGTCAACCATCCAGTCTAATTTTTTGAGTTGTTCAAATGAAATAAAAGAGAAAAATAACATATAAACTATCAAATGACGAAATGATTATCATTTTCTTTTAAGTTATTTAGATTTTACAAATTTTGAAAATATTTATCACAATTTTATTGTATATTTTTCAATCAAATTTTGAATCTTTAAAATTAATATTTTATGAAATAATTCTTTCACAATTAATATAAAATAAAGATTTTTATTTTATTTTCACATTATTCAATAAAACAAATAAAATTCAAGTGTAAAATATAAATATAATTTTATAACATAATCAGACATTAGAATTTCAAAGATACAAATCTTCACATACTGTCTCTCTTAAAAGATATAATTTTATTTATTTTAGTTCATGATGCATTCTGTGCAGGACTAAATAATAAAGAAAGAGAGCAAATGAAGCATCTTCGTCAAAATTAGTTTAATAGAAGGGTAATACTGCATGGTTGGGTTGGCAACTTGGCATCTACATATCAGTTTTTTGAATTTGAAGAATGTTATGAATGAGATGTTAACGTTGACATCAACATTTTAATTTGTTTATTTTATTTATCATATCTGAATTTTAATCATAAGCATAACGTATTACTCATGATGGAGAAATTTTATTCAATTCTCTTAGTTCCATTTGTTTTCTCCATTTCTATAAAAATATTTTTCAAATTTTCTGATGTTTAATATTTCGACATGTACAAAATTAATCAATGAAAAATAGTTTTATAATCAAATAACTTTCCTTTTTTAAAGAGATTTTTTTTTTTGAATATTGATAAATTTATTGTAATAAAAAAATTAATAAGCATATATTTATTAAATTATTGGCTACTGGTAGTCACTATTCTTAATGTATAAAAATTTTCCTAGACTATGACCTCACCCATGAATGAAATCGTAAAAAGTTATTCTGGCTTTATCTGTTTTTTCTTAATAGATTGTCAGAGATACCATCGTTTCAATCGCTAAACTATAATCAGATATCAATTGAATCAGTTATATGAATCTTTTATTTCCATTCCGTTCATAACTAAAGGTTCATGATTATTACAATATTAGCATTTATTTCTAAATCTATTGTCTCTGTAAACTTGGTCATAAAGTGTTGTTCGAGTTAATCTACTCCAAACTTCATTGTGAACATGTATTTGGCTTTCTTTGGTACAAGTACTGGCACTGTGCAGACTAACTCAGCTAGCTGGGGGTGCAAGAGGCGTTGGCTCCGGCGCAACCTGAGCTCCCAAATGGCCACAAGCAATTTGGCTTTGTTTCTGATCAAATCCCCAGTACTTTGCAGTTTTTACATCATCCTCCGCCATCATCCGAGAGAACTCATGGTGGTCGTAGTTCATTGTTGCCTTCCCCCCAAATTCACTCGGAAGGTTGTCAATATCAAACAGAGACCTCATGAACTCTACACTATCTTTATTTTTTGGATAAACAAATTTCACCTTCTGGAATGTTTTTGGATCTAGGAAGTACTTAATGACCTATAAAAATATAATTAATATAATTCAATCATACAAGAGTTAGATAAGCTAAATAAGTTAAATAAGCTAAATGAGCTTTCCATTTACAAGCTCGAGATAAAATTATTCAAGTTCGAGACATAAATTAAGCATTATTCCATTAGACCAAGTTACGTGTGTATTGCAAGTGAAGAAAAATTCTCACATGTTAGCACCAGTATGTAACAACTACTATGTGAATTGCTAAACAGTAGTGAGAATTCAGTTATCTTATATACCAAAATGGATGCGGAGCAAGAAAAGAACAAACCTTCCAAAAAGCCTCGAAAATTCTTGGAGGATTATATAGGAATGCAATAGCAAGCCTCTCAGGGTAGTGATTTTGCAAAATGTTAATGATTTCACGAGCTGTTCTAACAGAGACACTGTTGCTCAAGGACAATCCAGTGAAGTCTATTAACCAAGACATTTGTTCTTGACCCTCAGACAGATTAAGGATACTATTTTCAATCAGATAGACCAAATGGCGGATATTATCTTCTGCACATGTTGTATTCTGCAAATTGTAAAAGAAAAAAGCTATCAATTTAAATATACTTAATCTTTTATAAATAGGAACAAAAGAAAAGAAAAAAAAAAGTGGAAACCTGCTTCCCTGGCCTCATTATAAGCACAGTCCTCCCATGTCGATCATGAAAATTTGCTCTGAAAACTTTACCTGTCTCACCTTCATGTGATATTTCATGCTGCATGGAAGACATATCTATATAGTAAGGTGAAGGATTAATGGATCAAGTGGAACGAAAGGATCACAAACAAATAGACCATTCATAGCAGGTGCCACATGCCGACCATTATAGAATAGCATAATAGAGGATAGTATGCGAGAAATGATGCATTTGGCATACCCAGCGGATTTCTTCGGGCTTATAAGTTGCCCGCCACTTGAGCGTCTCTTCCAACATCTTATGTGCCTTGTCAACATTCCAATTTCGAGCTTCCAGATATCTTCTCATGCATGCATCAGTACAGTATGTCAAACTACGTCCAGACAAAGGTCCAAGAGCTGCTTTGAGTTCACTGACCTGCTTGTATGAAAAAGTAAAATCAGTTTCCATTTTGAATTCTTCTAACCTTGTCATGTACAACTGAAATTGAAACATAATGTCACATTGCACTGCTTTCAGTTCCTTGACTCTTATAACGTTGAAGCCAACTTGAAATGTAATATTTCTGGCAGAGCCAGAAATTCATTTGAGTTTGGGTCATTCATTCTATAAATCATTTCTGAGATTAAAATTGTAATTTGAAAATAGCAAATAAAATATTACTTCTAAATTATAAAAAAATAATATGATTTTTTTGAAAGGTAAAATAAAATATATGATTAAGAAGATATGTATAAAGAACTATATTTTACGCTCGGTAATGACAATCAAAATAAGGGATCCAAATTTGAGAGACCATTGAACCGGTGGGTTGGTGGATAGCACAAAAAATTCTTCTCAATTTATTAAATAAATGGGTGGAAATTTTCTTTTTGACTTTGCTCTCCTTAATTTTAAAAGTTTCTTTTCAGCCCCACTTACCCTAAATCGTGGACTTGCCACAGTATTGAACAAAAGTGAACCTAAAAATAAATAAATAACAGATTAATTTAATTTTTCTTATAAAGATAGAAATTTTCAAATTATAATTATTTTTAGCAAATATAAGTCAAAGCTCAAAATAAAAACTAATTCTCACTAATATCAGCAAATAAAAACTGATAAATGTTTATATTTATTGCAGATGAAATAATTGAACCGCAATTAGGCTTGACTTTTCTATTTTGCCAAATCTTCTTCAGAAGGATTCAACAATTTATAAAATTCATCTCTTGAAACAGTCATAAAGCAAAAAAATCAACATTTAACCCAAGGTAGAATTAACTCCACAGTAGCAATCAAAAATATTATTAGACCTCAATGAGGATATAATAAATCACAAGGAATATACCTTTGCATCGTGCTGTGAAGCATCATTCTCTTGATGATTCTGGGACTGCTTCCGTCGCATAAACATACTATCAATGGAATTCAACAAATAGTAAGTAATTAAAATCAAACTTATTGACAGTTCCTTAAACTCTTGATTTTTATAAATCAAGCATCAGTTATCAGCGAGCAACGGTTGAATCAAATAACAAATAAAACAATATAAACATCAAAACTAACCAACCAATGGTTGACCAAATCTGATCAAATATCAAACACAAAATTCATAGATTAAAAGTCAACGCTAAAATAAATTATTTTAAATTCTCTGAACCTAATAATAATCTGAACCACATCAGTCCCAGGAATTACATCTGTGCATCAGAAGGACCATTAGAAATGGATCTTCTTCAAATTCATACAAAAGAAACACCCAAAATAACAAAAGAGAGCTCAATAATCATCATACAGTCAAATTTACAAATAGAATAACAAAAGGGTGATGATCGATACAAAAATAAATGTTAACCAAAAAAAAAAAAAAAAAAAAAAAAAAAAAAAACAAAACAACCTTATGAAGCTCAAGGTGGGAGCTTTGGGCAATAGAATTAGAAGATATGAGAATTTTTTTCTGGTAGGGGTGCGTTTAGTTTTCTATTGGGTAATTGATGATGTTCTCCTTAGGAAGAGGAATGTCATTTGTTTTTCGTGAAGTGTACCAAATGGGAAACAGAAGCAGAGAGAAAGAGAGAGAGAAAGCCAGAGAGGGAAAGACGGAAGGAAAGAGGGACTTTTGAGGTTTATGCTTTTGCCCATTTATAGTGCGAAAGTGGGAAACCAACTGACAAGACTTGGTATCTTCAGGACAGCATTTTATGCGTTTGAACTTTAAAGTGTGGAGAGTGGGGTCCATCCATACTTGCCGATTGCTCTTTTACGAGCATGTCTTTGTCTTCGCGAAATCAATCCACGATTTAGGATTTGATGAGAAGTTCAATCGTTAATTAATTTTTTGAAAGTATGTAGTAATTTGTTCAGAAATTAGATAATTAACTTTTCAAAATGATTCAATGATAAGAAAAAAAATCCTGAAGTTTTGTTATTTTTATAATTTACTGTCAATCCTCAAGTTTTTTTGACAGTAAATTTATTTTTTCGTTGCAACTGTAGCCTCAGTTATGTGTATATTACAAATTGTTGATGTTGTTACTAGTAGAATCCACGTTTGGATACTATTAGAGTACAAAAAAAAAAAAATGTCAGGACCATTTTTATGACTTTAGTCAACTCTTTTAATTTTAATTAGAATTGTTCATCAAATCGTCTAAGCATATCCAAATCCAATATTAAACTGAGGTTTTAAAAATTGATAATTTGATTGGACTTTATGAAATTTTAAAACCAAAATTTTGGTTCGATTTATAGTTTTAAAGTCAAATCCACTCAACCGAACCGAACCAAACCGTAATATATAAATTAATTCATCGGAAAGCTAGGATATAGCACTATATATTGGATCCAGAACAAAAATTCAGCTTGGGCCCATCACGTCCAGTTTTGGTCTTCAGCTTATATCTAGAGTTCTAGATGTCCAAATGAAGCAAATCGAGGCCCAATTGACTCTCAAGATCCACTTCTGTAATTGTTATGAAGGGCTTAACGCAAGATTTTGCTGTTTTGGGGATTAAAAATGACAGGAAAATTGAATCACGTGGGTTGGATGGCTTGACAGACCAGTTTCAATTTTTTAAGTCATAATTTGGGCTGTGGGTGTCCGTTTTGGGCAAATAGTAGCTTGTTGGAAAGCTGAAGAGGAAAGCTACAAGTTTGCTGAATAAGTCAGAATCAGAATGACAAGGAAAAAGACTCAAAATTGGGATCCAAATCAGAACATGATTGATTGCTTTCAATCCCCATTTGTGAATGTGGATTTTCGGTTGGGATCTCTTGGGATAGGAGAGGAGATTATTTTAGGGGAAATCATTCATGTTAGTTTTTTTTTTTCTTTTCCGCTTCATTCTATTCTATTTTGGGGATTACAAGTCATGAATATGAGTGGCTAATTTCTTATAATTCAGTTTAAGGGATTCAATTCGTATACTTGATTTATTATCTAAGTTATTTCTTAATTGAATATTTATTATTCTTGTCTTCGTTGTATTTAATTTATTGAATGATTTGCTAAGAATCCCTATTAGTTAATTGTTTGGGTGATATTATTTGCTAATTCATCTTCATAATTTGTAATTGTTATGTAAGATTGAATGATCACTAGCAAATAGGTTTTATTGATTATGTTCCAAGCTTTCAATAACAACTTATAGAAATACTAGTGTGAATTAAACAATTCATACTTGATAAATTGTTGTTTAAGATTAACCACTTCTTGTCCTTTAAGCTTTTATTAAACTGAAAATGATAACTTAATACTAATTTATTTAGTAATTAGAGTCAATTAGGTGACGGGCTAGGATTGGCAAAATAGAAAAGTTAAGGGATTTATCATGTTATTTTGACAAGTTTCACTTGAGTATTCAAAAAGAGAAAATTACATATTTCTTGTTTGTGATAAATCCATGCATTAGATTGCAAATTACCTTGAATTGAATGATTGTTTAGATTGAGTTTGCTGATAAAATATAATTGTTAATATCTGCATTTGATATCTTTAAAATTAAATACTGAAAACCAACCCCTCCCCCTTTTATCTTTAAACAATGTCACAAAATTTAATATTTTAGTCTCTAGGGTTCGAATTTGATTTACCACTTGCTACGGTTAAATCTCAATAATTAATTTCGATGGTTCGACACCCACCAATATCATTATCAATTCAGTTTGAGACTACTTCATTATATAAAAATAAAATTAATTATATAAGAAATAGCATTACAAGTAACTTGTACGACTAAGTGCAATACAAATTAACTACTTATATTTATTTTAATCTAAACAAAAATTTATGCTTTAATATTATATAGATAAAAAAATTAAAGATTACAAAAAATGAGTATATAACGAACATAGTGTTGCACGTCATAAAAAAGATTAGTCTATACTATATATAAATGTGGAAATAGGGGAAATAATAAGATTTTCGAGATCGCCCTTAATGAAATTATGAATATCCTAATATAGCCTTAATCATAGCCAATTCGTAAACTTACATTTTATACAAACGAGTATTTGGATTAATGGTTTGACACTCCTCTCCCTTAGGTGAGGCCGTGGGTTCAATCATTATGGATGAAACAATTATTCGCTGAGAGCACTTTATCCCTTCTTGGGCCGACCTTGTGCGAGTAGGTTTTAGTAGTTTTAGCCTAGTGGGCTCTGGATCGGGAAACCTATGGTTAAAACAAAAAAAAAAAAAAAAAAAAAAAAGACAAATTACATTTTATTATTTGATTGAATATAATTTCTAGAAATTATTTTTTACATAAATAAATGTATATAATAAAACAGAAAAAAATATACTCTTCTTTTTTTGTTTTTTGTATGGTTGTAGAAAAATTGTGAGTTTATTTGGAGAGGATATAACATTTCTTTTATGTAATTTTTTCTATTACTTAATTTACTTATTTGTTTATTTCAAATTTGCAACTTAGAACAATAGAGAAACAAAATACTTGAATAAACTCATTAACTGATCAATATTGGATCCTAGCATGATTTGATTTGTAATTTTCATTTATTGACTTGGTTTTTCTTTTTTTGTCCATCAAAATCAAATTTAATTAAATTATAACATTTCTAGAGTTATTTTTGAAATTCAAATCGGTAATTTTTTTAATATAATTTATTTCTTATTATATGTTGAGTTCTTAAAAGAATTTTATTCTTAATAATATTTATTATTTTTTATTTTCTTTTTCGTTATTGAATTAATTTATTACTACTATCACTTTAATTTAGTAAGAGATTTATATCTCCCTTGTAATAAATAGATGGCTGCCTAATTAAGCATTTTTAATTTTTTTGATATTTTTTCTTTTATATTCTAAATATGTTTGATTTGAAAAAAAATAATGTTTATGAAATTTAAAAAAATTGGAACTATATATTTTTATTTTTGGCCATTTTTGAGGTTTCAAGAGCTTGTGTGTATATTCATATATTGCTTTCTCTAATGCACTAGGTAAATAATACTATCACTACAACCAAAATGATTATCATTATTAATTCAGATCATCTTCTCATTTCTTTTCTTTTACCTACCAATAAAAAAAATTATAATTATTTTTCATTATAGCTGTATTTAGATATTGATTTGGGATTGAGGTCAAGAGTTGGAGATTGATTGATAACTTGATTTTCTTTTTGAGCACCTATCAAGATTTCAAGAATCTGTATTTATAAATTAGGGACTGAAAGATTAAGAATAAGGATTGAAGTGAACTTTATTTTGAGACGTTTTCATTATATAAAAATAGAATCAAGTGCATAAGAAATAATACTGCAAGTAGCTTATACGGCGAAATCTAATACAAATTAACCAAGTATTTATTTTAATTTAAACAAAAACTTATGATTTAATATTATATAGATAAAAAAACTAAAAGAGTATAAAAAAAGGAAAATATTACAAGCACTCTCAACGTGCAACGCATATCATAAAAAGGACTAGTACTATCTCAATGTAAGTAGAAGAAGGAATAATGAGATTTAAATAACGCCCTCGATAAAATTTGAATATCCTAAAATAATCTTAGTCATAATCAATTAGAAATTATTTTTTATTAATTGATTGGATATAATTTATTAAAATTATTTTTTAAATAAATACATATAGATAAGGATTTCAAAATTTTTTAAGTTTATCTTTTTGAAATTTATTTTTTAATAAATATACATGATAATGAGATATTTCAAAATTTTTATATTTTATTATTCAAATTTATTTTTTAAACATCTGATTGTGTTTTTATTATAATTTAAAATAGGTTATTTAGAAGAGAGATAAAGAAGAAACAAGTATACTTTTATATAATATCTTTTTTCTTTTATGTTTGTATAATTTGATTGCATATATTTTTTAAAAAATAAATTTTCAAATAGAATATGCATAATTAAGTCTTTCAAAGTTTTTAAATTTTTAATTTTTAAAATTTATTTCTAAATAAAATGAATATGTGTGTAGGAAGACGAAGAATTGAAAATTTTAATTTTGAAAAAATATATAATATTTTATTATATATATATTGAAACCTATTTATTAGGTGATATTATAGAATTATACATATACAATTATAATGAATTTTAAGATAAATGATCATATAAATTGAACTGAAGTGTGTATATATACACAATGCTATTTAATTAATCAACCGCTATACTCACATTAATTTTATATGAAATTTTGTTTTAGCATTATGAAATGTAAATAATATAAGACAAAAATTATAATCAATATTTAATATTAAAAAATAAAAATGAGTATAAATAACAAGTAAAAGCGAGTAATGACATAAAAAATTGAACGAGTATAATCAATGTGTAATATACGTCATAAAAAGACTAGTTTAATTAACTATATTAAACTATATATATAAAAATAGACTATATGTAAATATAGGATTAGGGAGAATAATTACTTTTCAAATGAGTTTAGTGAATTTAAAATTATCATAAAATAACTTGAGTTATGGTCAATTAAATACATTTCACTTAAAAATATTATATAATTTTTTTCCAATTTGATTGGATGTATTGTATTCAAACTATGTTCTAACTAAATACATTATTAGGTGAAATGTACACAAATACGTACAATAAACATGTTTATCTTGTAGATTAGAGTGGATTTTAAATAAGTAATAATTATAAATTGAAATAAAGTGTAAGTATATATGTAACTGTTTTATTAATTAGTTATTGTATTCATGTTAATGTTAACATGACATTATGTTTAGCATTTCAAAAATTTAGAGAATGATAAAAAACTATAATTAATATTTAATATTATAAAAAATAAAAAATAATATAAATAACAAATAAACAATACAGGCCATGCAAAAAAATAAATTTCTAAAAACAGGTTGAGAATCTGGAGATATTTCACTTGAACCGGATATCTGACCCGGTGCCGTCCCTAATCGAATCTACCCGGCCCGGTCTATTAAAGCTTGCATATATATACGTCTCTTTTAGCCGCCTGCTACTCTTGTTAGGGTTTTGTTCACTCTCTGTGCTTGTTGCGGTAATCCGTAGAAACCTGTTAGAGCGTTTCTTGGAATCATCCAATCATGAGGTATGTGTTCATCTCAGCCTTTTATTTTGTTTACTGTTTCTGTTTGTTAATCTAATCATAATTAGAAATCTGTGTTGGTTTTGGATATTGTTTTTCTATTTGTGATAATGACTAAAAGATATAATCCGTTTACAAAAAATAATTATTTTGAAAATTCTCAGATTAAAACATGAGATTTATGATGATAAAAGTATCCGATTGAAAATGTTTGTTCTTTAGTGTCCAAATGCAAATTAGTTGCTGTTATTTAGGCCAATTGTAGATTATTGGTTCTCCATATTGTGTATTGCTATATTTTCAAATGGGTATAATGATGGAAATGTATGTTTAGTTGTAGAATGATCTATGGTGTATAATGGGTTTTGGAGGAAAAGAAATGGTGGTTTTGCATTTTCTAGTTTTTGAGTATTTGGTTCATTTTCTGTTTTCTGCTCTGAATATTGGAGTGTTTCCTCATTGCAGTAAGCTTCAGAGTGAGACATTGAGAGAGGCTATCTCTACTATTATGGCTGCTTCTGTGGAGAAGAAGCGTAACTTCACTGAGACAATTGAGCTCCAGATTGGACTGAAGAACTATGATCCTCAAAAGGATAAGCGTTTCAGTGGCTCTGTGAAGTTGCCTCACATCCCCCGCCCTAAAATGAAGATTTGCATGCTTGGAGATGCTCAGCATGTTGAGGAGGTATTATGCTATGTCCTTTTGACTCGTTGCTGCTGTTGTTTGTATTTTTACAATGGTCTTTCTTGCGTGTGGATTCTACAGTCACATAGGGTTGGGACTTGGTATGTTTTTTTTATCTTGGGCAAATAGCATATTCTCCTAGTTTCACCATTGGGGCTTAGTAGAATGCTTTGTTTGACATAGAATTTGGTGTGGCGCTTTGTTTTTGTGAAAGCAGTAGTTGGTGAGCACAATAGATCTCAACACACTGAAATAGGATATTTGGCATTAGCATTAGGCTTTTGGTTTAGCTTCATTCAGTACTCTGATATTGCTGTGTTGTGTTTTACCATTGTGGTAGTTTTGAATTCATATTTGATGATTCTTTGCATATTATCGAATGTGTTTTTATTCAGATTTCAATACTGTCCTGCAACTTCATTCAGTGCTTACTTTCACCTTTTCAAGTCAATGACCATATTTGCATAGATTGCTATGCTATTGTTGTGGGATAGTATGCTGGCACAGTTTTCCAATTTATCTCAACAGTACTGTTATTGTAATAATGCAAGAAAATATATTTTATTACATGTTGCATGCATGTGTTAGCTTTACCTCGGTAAAGAATCGAGTTTTCTTCTTCCTCTTTAGATGTCTTGACCACAATGTTTCCTTGGTCTATACTTTTTGTATTGATGTCTCTCTTTTTTCTGTAGTCTAGTACGGGAATGCCATTGGGTTGTAAAAATAGATGTATAAGCCTTTTTAATTGAGTGTGATTGGTTAATTTTTGTGTGGGCAGGCTGAGGCAATAGGACTACAATGGATGGATGTGGAAGCATTGAAGAAGCTAAACAAGAACAAAAAATTGGTTAAGAAACTTGCCAAGCAGTACCATGCCTTCTTGGCTTCAGAATCTGTCATCAAGCAGATTCCTCGTCTTCTGGGCCCTGGTCTGAACAAGGCAGGCAAGTTCCTTAGGAGTAGATCATGTTTGTTTTTTGCTGCTGCGGTAATTCTGGAATATTCAAATAGCTGTGTTTTTATTATATTTCCTACCCTTGTGACCCATTGCAGGTAAATTTCCTACCCTTGTGACCCATCAGGAGTCCCTAGAGTCTAAAGTGAATGAAACAAAGGCAACAGTGAAATTCCAATTAAAGAAAGTGCTCTGCATGGGAGTTGCTGTTGGCAACTGTGCTATGGAGGAGAAGCAAGTCTTCCAAAATGTGCAAATGAGCGTCAATTTTCTTGTTTCCTTGTTGAAGAAGAACTGGCAAAATGTGAGAACTAATAATTCTCTTAGCTTTTGCTTTGCAGGCTAAGTTACAGTAACTTGATCCATATTGATTCTTAGTTTTCTGGTCAGGGATTCTTTGTTATGTCTCCGTTTTTGTTTTAAATTTACATAGTTCAAAGTCTGATTTTGTCCCTTTTTGTTTTAAATTTTGTTTTAACTAAATTTTATTTTAACTAATCAGGTGAAGTGCCTAAACGTCAAGACTACAATGGGTAACCCAGTTCGCATCTTTTAAGGAGCAGCTTATTTGGAGTTTTGAGATTTTTACGAGATGTAGCATTCCAGTTACCTGTAGAAGTGTCTTACTTTAAAGATCACATTTTCTTCTTGGATTGTTGTTATTTTTGTTTTGTTGGAATTGCTAGTAAAATTGAAATGCTTGATTATAGTTTTTTATTAGAGAGATGAGAACTTCGTTTCCTGTGCTTGCAGTAGATTTTTAATGCTATCAGTTATGTCATTATGTGATGATCTCAACTGTTCATATATACCTGGGTAGTGTTATCTTTAATGTTATGGTTAAACTGTTATGAAGGCTGAAGTAAACGTTATGAAGTCCTCAATCTGCTAACAGAGCATTGTTGGCTGAAGCATCTGCTATCTAATTCAAGTTTATATGCCTAAAAATATGATTGAATAATATCGAAAATTATAAATAAATAAACTCATTAACGATTTCTTTATAACGTTTTGGTAATCAAATTAGTAAGAGAGGAGTTAGATTTATATCCATATGACAGGTGGAAATCAAACTTAATTGATCTTATTAGCAATGAATTGAAAATGAAAATCAATGTTTAAATCCAAAATTCCGATTTTAAATTTATTCTAAATAATTTAGAAGAAAGTATTGATTTTATAAACAATTGTACTTCAAAAGAAAAATGCATATACTGATTTGGTGTTTTTAAAGAAATTACAAAAATGTGAAGAAAAGAGAGCAATAATTTCTGTTCCAAGAACAAATAAAGAAAGAAATTTATATTCCAATTCCTAATTTGAGAGCAAACCAAAAGTGAGACAGAGAAATGAAATCTAAAATTCTTTAACTACATATACTTTCTGTGAGTTATCCAAAAAGAACTTTCTTCCCCTTCTGTAAACTTGCCAAAATTTTCTCGATATAAAATTTCTACAGAAACTAGAATTATAAAATCAAAAGATGCTCAACGACCTGTCATCAAAGATTCTGCTGTTCAATCAATAAAAGAAAAAGAAAAGATTCTACTTTTGAAATCTTGGTTAATAGTTCTGCTTCTGCAAATTAAGGCTTCTTGATATTTGGAGCAGCAGCAGAGTCTTCATTTTGGTTTTCAACACTTGTTCTTTAGCATTGTTCTGTTCTTGAGGCCCCAGACCCGCCTGTGTTCCTTGGTGTTGTGTCTTGACCCGTAAATGGTTCAAATAAGATCTTCTCTATATCCATTAAAGCCTGGTTATTGTTCAGGGCTTGAGCATCATTGTCATCCTCTTTCATAAGAGCTTCTTCCATAGCAGTAAGAGCTTCTTTTTGCATCGCTGAAACAAAACCGGCAGAACCATCATTTTGTGCGGCAACTTCAAATTCTTGGTTTCCAACTCCATGAATCGATTTATTATTTTGACCGGTAACACATTGCATATTTTGTTGATTCTCCATTGTTCTTCTTTAATTTCTTGGAAAATTTTCTTGCGTTCTCGAAATTTTCTTTGCGTTTCTTGAAGAGTATGTGGGTTTGAGAAGGAGAGGGAGAGAGAGAGCGAGAGAGCGCAAGCGGGAGAGAGCTTGGGTTTCGTTTTTTGATTTCAGGTTGGTTATAACTATATAAGAGGTTTACTGATGGTATATATATATATATATATATATATATATATAAAACAATTATAAATATTAGTTAAACATATGTTAGAGAGTAACGCGCTACAATATGTTTGTAACTAAATGAGAAAATAAGGAATTAAAAAAATTGTAGATTTTTTTTTTTTTTTTGTTTTTGGAGAAAATATAAACGTAAAATGGTGGAATTAGTAAAAATTATCTAGTTATTGTTTTAACCTTATCACATGTTGCACTTATAATTCTATTTATTTATCTTTATACATGTTATTTATTTTTATACATGTACTATATATAACTCATGGCATATTGCCATCATCAACATAATACACTATTCATCAAACTCTACATGGTATCAAAGTTTTAATGATCGTCGCTACTATTTTAAATCTCTCTCAAAATATCTCTGTTACTTCTCACTGTTCATTGTCCATCAAGCTCTCAAGCAAAAACTATTTTGTTTGAAAAACACGATTCCTACCTCTTCTTAATTATCAAAACCTAACTAGTTTTATTGATAGTTCACATAAAAAACATTACATGATTCCACCAAAACTACAAAAACTATGCCTAATCCTGATTATCTATCCTAATTTCAGAAAGACCAAATACTTCTTTGTTGGCTCCTCTCCTCCCTATCTGAGGAGGTTTTTCCTTGTGTTACCGGCGTGACATCCTCTTGTCAAGTTTGGTATGCTCTTGCTAATACCTTTGGCTCCATATCCCACAATAAGGAACTTCAACTCAATATTCAATTGCAAGAATTGAAAAAGAATGATCTTTCAGTCTCGCAATACTTACAACTTGCCAAATTCCATGCCACTGCTGAATTCAATGTTATTGTGTATCAAAACATAGGAAGTGAGGATCACAATATTATTCCTACACTCAACTTACACCATGCTAGTTTCTTTCAATGAATTACATAGCCACCTCCTTGCTCATGAAATTCTACTCATTAGTTATGATTCCTGATTAGTTATTTATAATCTATCTATAATCTATTATAATTATATATAGACATCACTACCAGTTCAATTTTGAGTTGCAGATCAGATTTTATTAAATAAAAAATAATCGAAACCCTAACGAATTCTAAAAATTGAAACTAAAAACATTTGTTAAAGAATGGATTAAGATTTATGTTTTTATATGTATACATAAATAAAAAAACTAGAATTGGCCTATGGTAGCTGAACCAACATGACTGTTTATTTTAGATAAGTTGAAAGTTCAGAGGACAAAAAGACCTAAACTACAAATGTTTAATCTTTAAAATCAAGGTCTTATACAATATTTTCTTGTCTTTAAACCTAAGCTACATACCATTTATGTAATTAATATGGTAGAGTGCAATTCTTTAACTATATAAGAATTTCAAACTAAGTTTGTTTTTATTTTTTATTTAATTAATGACCAACAATATTATTTTAACTCAAATAAGTACAAGAGTTTATATAGGATTGAGATTTTTATTTTGTTTGTTTTTGTTGAAATTGTGTAAGAGGATTTTAAGAGAGCTTTTTTTGTCGATATGCATTAGAGACTTGTATTTAAGATGTCAAATTTATGCTAGCTCCTAGTTTATGTTTGTTTTTATTTTCTCAATTAAACTAGATTTTCTTTTAGCGTGTATTTAGCTTCTCTAATGGTGTGCCTTTGATGTTTATTTATTTATTTTTATAATTATAGATAGTAAAAATTTATTTATTTTTATAATTGTAGATAGGAAATGATTCCCTAGCTTAATGGAAGGGGTGATACTTTGGAGACTCTAAGGTCCAATTCGATTCCTATGTATGTAAACATGTAATAATTGTAATATGTATATAATGCTTAAATTTTCAGGATAATAGTCTTTATCAAATATTTTGGTGAGAGCGCTGGTTATTGAAGGCTCACTGATATTGAAAAGGGGACAAAATTTTAAGTCAACTACAGTAATTTATTACTATGATAATAAAGAATAAATATTTTAAAAAAATCCTAATATTAAATAAAAAGTAAACGAGAAATATTGTAAATTTAGGTGTTTTTGAAATGTTCAAAATTAATAAAACTAAAAAAAGTAGCACACATTTATTGGAGTATATATTGTATTTATATCAAGGAGCATTCAAGAGGTATCGACCTCAATCTATCAAATAAAAACCAATCCATTTATAAATTAAATAGGTAAGAATATCTATTGATCTGACTTGAGTCAACTTGAATTTGATCCGATTAATTTTTTTCTCTTGCCATCCAATTCGGTGATGCATCGAGATTTCTTTTTAGTAAAATTTTATGCACATTAACCAAATATAACTCGACTTAAATCTACAGGTACCCAATGTATGTTACTTTTTGTTGCTAGATCGAATATAGATATTGCAAAATCCAGTTCAAACTCAATCCACGATCATCTGTGTGCTTCTTAACTTGGTATTAGAAAAAAGATATTTTCAATGATCAACTTTTTTTTATAGTAAAATTTACTTAAATAAAAAGTATTGTTAATTATTTTATATATTTATTAATTTTTTTTTCCGTCAAGCGGGTATTTGATTTTTTTTTTTTTTTTTACTTATACGAGGAGTAACAAGTCTAATTTTGTAACTAAGGGTAGTCTTTTCATTTTTATTTTAAAGGAAATTATTAAAGATAATTTAAGAAGTGAGAATAAATAAATTTTAATTATGAAATTACACTAAACATCAACCATATAGAATTCTATTCAACTCTATATTTTAAACTAGTCGTAACTCCGCGCTTCGCACGCGGATGCTTAAATATTATTTAAATAATAATTATTATTAAATTCCATTTTAAAAAGCTTGTGATGTTTATAATGATATTAAGAGTAAAAGTCTGATGGTTTTTGACATTCAACAATTGATATTTATGTATATTTCTATACTTATTTTCTAATTCTACACTGTTAGAGATTATTTCAGTAGTCAAACTTTTTTAGTTATGATACGAGTAACTGATGTATATACTCATTTTTTTATTTATAAATCAATCCGAAAACCTCAAACATTATTGGAACTCAAAGATAAAATTAATTGAAATTAGAACAAAATTCCATTTAATTATTAATTTAAATTTGAACATATATGCATACACAAGTAATATCATTTTAAATATGAATCAAATAAAATTTTAATAATAACTATATATAATAATATTAATTTAATTATAATTATACTAATTTGCTATTATTATTGGATAAAAATGGTGAAACAATAAGATACTTTAAATTTGTTCTCAAATATAGATTAGTTTTAAGTGATTAATGTAAGAAAGAGATGTAAAAATAATAATAATAATTAATTAAGTCATTTTAAAAAAGTAATTATTAATTAAGTAGTAAATTTGAAAGTAAATACAAATCCATTATTAATTGCAATTATAAATACTATGGAACAACTATACAAATCCATTATTTCTAGTTCGACCTACTCAACTGAATCATATATTTCTCTCTATAAATTCCTATTAGCTCATGAGTTACATATGTAATATGATCTACATAGCTAAACATGTCTTTCAAATTTAAGTAAAATGGAGATCTTGTAGAATGACTATATGATATAAAATCTAATTATAGGAGAAGTTATGAGAGAGTATAATTCATTCACGGCTCTCCATCTTTGTCAAAGTTGCATGCCAATTTTTGAATTGTTTTGCTATCAACCTTTTGAACAACAAAAAAAACGTGCCCTTTTTTTTTCTTTGTTCAAATTTGTGTGGGTCCCACATGTCGGAGGGATCCCACAACACTATCCACTTGATCAGATAAGGGAAATTGAGGGTAATGAACTGAATAGTCAACATGAGAAGGGGAAATTGGAACATGGAAGTGAGTCACTCAGTGGGTTGGTATGTGCCCCTGCTCTGTAGAAGCGTTTCCTTGGCAGGCCAGTTGACTGCTGAGAGTTGTGCTTACCTATTATTCCGTATATTTCTTTTAACATTAATTTATTTTTACAAATTAAATTATCAAATTTAAATTTAAATATACAAATAAATATAAGGATAGCTTTTAATCTTAATAGATGTACAATGTAGGGGGCAACATGGAGTCTCTAATTTATAGTACCTTTAACTCATCCCTGATGTTGGGTCTATTATTTCCATAGGTTCCCTCTCGCCATAAAAAGTGATTCAAAAAAAAAAAAAAAAAAAAAAAAAGAAAACATACAAATTTATGTGTTGATAGGGAAATTCCGTATGCTCACAAATATATGGATTTGTCTTTTTTTTTTTTTTCAAAATAATTAAATAAATCTATATATAAGTGAGAGCGTATTGAACTTGAACCATATAATAATTGACCTATTTTAGAATGTAAGTGTGCAAGATAGAAATTAATTCTTCATTTCCAAGAGTGCAAAGATACTATAAATTCGATTTTATACAAAAATAAGTTTATCAAACACTAATGCGTAATAATCAGTGAGTGTTATCAAATATTTTGAGTTGTTTCTTTCTTTTTTTTTTTTTTTTTCTTTTTCGAAATGTTGGGTTTCTTCTAAGGTTAAAAAGTTTTGATTTTCAACCTTAATTGATGTTCAATTTAGAAAATAATTTAATTTTCTTATTCTTTATATATATATATATATTAAGTGGACAGCAGATTAATTGAAAATTTAAGGTTTATTTGCTCTCATTTGCCTCCTTTACTCTCTTATGCCTTTTTTTTTTTTTTTTTTTTTTTTTTTTTTTTATTTATTTATATTTGTTCAAAGTTTATTTCTTTGGTATCACCTCTCAGCCTGATATTTTTTTACCAAATACAGGCGCAAATGCTATTTCAAGTATCCTTTTGCAATAGAATTTAAAATAGTACATTTTTAGAAAAACAGTTCCAAGCTTAGTACCGAGAAATTAATAGACTAAGATAATTAACATACAAATATTGAGATCAATAATAACTTAAAAATTTTTGTTGATAGAAGAATGTGACGTGAATGAATTTGAAGATATTCTTCTTAAAGTTACATAACTATCTCTAGATGCTACAGGCACAGGAGGAACATAAGGAGTTTTTCCTCCAACTTTAAGCCACTCTTTATAGTACAGAGCAAACCGAATAGTTCCTATATCCATATGGCTATTATAGGCATTCCTCAGAGCTTTCACTCTCTTTTCCTTATCAACCAGTTGATAAAGAGAATAGGACTTCAAGTTCCTTGTTATACCAAATCTTAAGATGAAGGAGAAGAGAAAAAATAAATTCTTTGCTTCATTGAAAATAACCATTATCTTCAAATGGGTATAAAAAGGAAATTAGAATTAACGAAGAAAATATATCACGGCAAGCTTTGCAAGGAAAGAATATATACTTGTTGTTGAATAAACTCAAAATTCAAAAGCTTGTGTGATCTCAAGGAGAAAGCTAACAAATTCAGGTGCACTTAATGACAAAAAAAAAAAAAAAAAAAAAAAAAAAAAAAAAATACAAGTATGCAACAAAAAACTTAGCAATGAAAACCAGGAACTTAATTTGTACCTAATAACAAATAAGAAAAATACCTGATAGATGTCATTAAATAAACCCAAAGTTTAGAAGCTTGTATGATCTTAAGGAGAAAGCTAACAAATTCAGGTGTACTTAAGGGAAAAAAAAAAAAAAAAAAACAATTATACAACAAAAGCTTCGTGATGAAAACCATCAGATCTAACAAATTAAGAGGAAAAAAAAAATGAAAACTAAGATAAAAATAATTCTTAGGGGAGATTTTCTTTAGGCATGTACTTATCACTTGGCATTGGAACATGTCCATAACTTTTGAGAACAATATCAAAGTAAAATAAAATAAAAAGACACTTTTTATGATTAGAAAGATTTAAATCCAAATTCAAGTCAAGCTAATTAAAAAAAAATATGTCCTGTCAATTTTTTTTTTTGATAGTAAATATGTCCTGTCATTAACTGTTTGCGTTACCTAGCTTCAAATACCTGGATGATTTAATAGGTGATGCTGACTTGCACTTTGATACATCTCCTCCATTTATTGTAGCTCCAAAAGAACCAAATCTACAAGCGCAAGTTGAAAAAAAAAAAAAGAGAACTTTGAACTCCATGAACTCAAAGGACTTAATTTATACCTGATAACAAATGAGAAAATATCTGATACGTGTCATTGAATAAACTCAAACTTCAGAAGCTTGTCTGATCTCAAGGAGAAAGCTAACAAATTCAGGTGCACTTAATGAAAAAAAAAAAAAATTACAAGAAAAAATTAATGATAAAAACCAACAGATCTAACAAATTAATAGGGAAAAAAAAGATGAAAACTTTTAACTCCATGAACTTAAAGGAACTTAATTTATACATGATATCAAATGAGAAAATACCTGATATGAGTGTCACCAGACAGAAGCAGAGTGGATGGGTGATAATGAAAATTAATGATTATAATTTCAGAATATAAGTATAGGACACAAAATTAGAAACAACTTACAAACTAAAACTACATTGAGAACCAGACATTATTCTAATCTAGTTCTGAAGCTTACCATCAAATTAGACGGTTCTTTTGAAAAAATAATAATAAACTATTGCACGTATAGCTTGAGGCGTGTTTAAAGAACACTGGCCTTTAGGATAATTCACCCACTGCGGATGTATCCCCCAAGATTCAACAAGCTCTTCTATAAAATAAGTAGGAAGTAGGAGCAATAGAAACTAATAGAACCCAGCAAAGAAGAAGAAGAAGAAGAAGAAGAAGAAGAAAAGAGCAAATGTTTTTCGCATTTTCTAAGGTTGTGCAGTGAAGTATTTATAGCAAAATATCAAACCATTAGTAAGAAAGTAATGAGGCTAAAAATCGGGAGCAGTAATGTAATGTTTGAGAAAAGTCAGGAAAAAAGAAAAACATTAAAATAATAATGTTGAGAAAATCAGGGAAAATCAAAATAAAGCTTTTAACGAGTCAAATAGGATTAGCATAGATAAGCTGTAAATGTAATTTAATTTCGCAAAAAAAATTAAGATGCAAAAGAACTGGGCCTCACATTTATCTTGTGAGTAGGGAGCATCTACTTAACTCAGGCTTTTGGCATGACTCTAGTGCATGCAAGCCCATACCTCTACTTTGCTCTTTACTAACCCAATAAAGAGAGTTCTATTATAAAACCAAGAAAGAAGCTTCACTTTACTGATGTGTGACAATGTCTCTTTTTAAAATACACTACAACAATCCCCTAGATATTTCAAAAAGATGACTCAAGGATATTCGCTTCTTTTGCTCACATTTGGGTATAATGCATCAATTCTGGTGTATTTAATACTATGAACTAGAACTAGAAAAAATGAGACATGACCTACAAAATATTTGGTGAAACTTTAGGTTTCTTTGAACCGTGTATTCATTTTGTAGATCAAAGAATTCTCATTAATCATATCATACCTCCTAAAATTTTGTAGTTCAATGTAGTTGTGCGCCAATAAGCTATGTACAAGCTTGGTTATTCATGAGTACTCTAGAGATTTTACCATCAATCTCATAGGAGCGGCTACACTCCACAATCAAATAGGTCATTCCATCAAGTGTACACTACATATAATACAACACCTATAAAGGACATGGAATAAGATTAAGAGTTTTACTCACCCTTACTCTTTATTGCAATTTTGCACTATCTACACCATAGGAGGGACATAAATTGGTAGTGCTAAAAAAATCAACTAACAACTTGTTATTCATATGAACCTAAGTCATGGGATCGCCAATCACATAGGTTGGGTTATCATCCTCATTGATTTCTCAAATTGGCTGTAGTCCCATTCCCCTCGATGTTTCATTTATTAATTTCCTTCCTAATGGTTTTGTCAGAGGATAGGCCAAATTCACTTTTGAATTCACATAATCAATTGATATAATTCCATCTCTTTACAGCTACTTGACCACATCATATCTTAAACGAAGTTGTCTATTCTTGCCATTAAAAGTCTTATTCTTTGCAATTGCTATTACCACTTGATAATGACAATGCATAGACACAAAAGGTGTTGGTTTTATTCCCAACGGAATATTTTCCAAGAAGTTTTTCAACCACTCAACCTCATTGCCAGCCAACTCCAGAGCAATAAACTTTGACTCCATGGTGGATTTGACAATAATCATTTGTTTGGCTGATTTCCAAGAAACTGCGCCACCATCTAGGGTTAATATATAACCACTAGTGGATTTTGTCTCATCTCAATCTAAGATCCAGTTAGCATCACTGTATCCTTCTAATACAGTGGGAGATCCGCTATATAGAATACTATAGTTCATAGTACCCTTCAAGTACTTCATTATCCTGACCAAAGTAGTCCAATGATCATTATTTGGATTGTGTGTATATCTGCTCAATCTATATACAGCACATGCTATGTCAGGTCAAGAAAAATTCATTAAGTGCATCAGGCTTCTAATAATCCGTGCATAATTAGATTGAGCAACAGTTCGCCTCTGTTTTTCTTTAATTAAGAGTTTGCATCATAAGGAGAACTTACTGGTGTAACATCATAATGTCCAAACTTCCTAAGAAGTTTCTCAACAACATGCTCTTGTGATAACAAAAAACTATCACCTTTCCTTATGATTTTAACTCCCAAAATTAGACATGCTTCCCCCATATCTTTCATATCAAACTTCAAAGCAAGAAAACTTTTTGTTTTATGTACTAATTCAAGACTAGTACTAAAAATAAGCATATCATCCACATATAAGCATATCATCACACAATCACTTCCACTACAAAAAAATCGCCAATTTACGACCGATTATTGCGACCAACTCAATTCTGTTGCAATTTTGTGACCGATTTGCGACCTATGGACAAACAGTCGCTAATTGTAGAGCTAAAAATTCCCGCGAGTTTGTTTTTCAGTTTACGACTAGTATACGATAGATTTGCGATCGATTTTACGACTAATCTACGAGTACATGTTATTTCGTCGCAAAATTGCGCGCTTCAAAATAAGGAATAAATTCTGAGACCGATTTGCGACCGATTATGTGTGACCGTTTTACTGCGGCTCAGCAGCTCACGCTTCTGCAGCCAGCGCAGGACCACATCCCGAGCACAGTGCCGAGGAGTTCACTGCATTATGGGCTCGTGTTGATGATCAGTGGAGACAAATTGCTGAACTTAGAGAGCATGTCATGCGGCTGTCTGGTCAGCCCAGTGCTGGTACTTCTTCCTCTGATCCTGCGCCTGCTACAGATCGAAATGTTTCGACATCTCAGCAGCAGCCACTACAGTCTCCTGATCCCGATGCTGCAGACGATACCTTGGTCACCCATCCCGGCACTACAGCACATCCAACAGGTACTCCTCCCAGCGATTCGACATTGGATCATGAAGCTGAGCAACCGTGTAGATTTGATTTTGGACCTTTTTAGTTTTCTGGTTGTTTTTTGACATTTTGTTCAGTACAATAACAATTACATTTTTATATTGTTTTTGAATTGCGTTTGTGAGATATATATATATATATGCCAATTTTCAAAGGTGCAAAAAAATTATGGTTTTATGATAATGTTTATTATTATTATTATTTTTTTTAATTTTGCGACAGATTTGCGACCGATTTGCAACCAAAAATAAAAACTTTAAATTTACAATTTGCAACCGAATTTCATTTTTGCGACACTCGTTTTCTGCAACCAATTTGCGACAGCATTTATAAAGGAAAACATGACCAAATTTTGCGACCGACGAAGAAATCGGTCGCAAAATATTTTGCGACGAGCATTTTTGTGACCGATGTTGGTCGGTCGCAGATCAGTCGCTAATGGAATTTAGAGACCGATTTGTTGCGTTTTGTCGGTCGCAAAATGCCGTTTTTTTTGTATTGTTCCAACTAATTTTGTATAAACACATTTATCCACTTCAATTGAAGTGAAACCATTTCCAATTAAAACTTGATCAAACTTCTCATGCTACTGTTTAGGAGCTTACTTTAAGCCATAAAGAGATTTTAGAAGTTTACAAACTTTATTTTCTTGGCCAGAAATCTCACAACCCTCAAGTTGTTCCATATAAATTTCTTCTTCTAAATCACCATTTAGAATGGCTATTTTCGCATCCATTTGATGGATTAAAAATTTTTTAAATTGAAGCTAGAGTTATCAAAATTCGAATTGACGAAATTCTATTAACAGGAGCAAAAGTGTCAAAACAATCTATGTTTTGTTTTTGAGAAAAACCCTTTGCAATAAGTCTGGCATTAAATTTGTCTATAGAACCATCATGATTAAATTTCTTTTTAAAAATCCATTTACAACCAATTGGTTTTGCTCGTAAGGGTAAATCAACTAATTTCCAAGTTTTATTTTGTATAATAGAGTCAAGCTCTACTTTAATAGCTTCCTTCTAGAAAGGAGCATCAGATGAAGAAATTGCTTCTGAATGACTTAAAGGATCATTATCTATGAGATAAATGTAAAAATCATTTCCAAAAGAATTTTCTTTTCTTAGCCTTTTACTTCTTCTCAAAAGCTCATTCTCATATTCATGAGTGTTTTGAATAGTAGGTGCGTGAGAAATACGATCAAATTTTAAAGGAAAAATATGCTAAAAAAATTCTGCTTTTTTTTTTTTTTTTTTGTCTTAAGTATAGTACCACTATCAAGCACATCACTTTTTAAAACAAGAAATCTGTAAGTAGTACTATGATCAACATGCCCAATAAACATGCAATTAGAGGTTTTAGAACCTATTTTCTTTTCTTAGGTTCAGGCAGCATATACTTTAGCTAAGCACCCCCACACTTTCAAATATTTCAGGTTAGGAAGATATCCTTTCCATAGTTCATAAGGTGTCTCATTAGATTTCTTATAAGGTATTCTATTTTGTAAATGACATGCAGATAAGGTAGCTTCCTCCTAAAGATTTTTTAGTGCATTTGAATTAATAAGCATGCAATTCATCATTTCCTTTAATGTTCTATTTTTTCTTTCAGCTACACCGTTTGATTGAGGTGAGTACGGAGGAGTAGTCTTATGAATTATTCCTTCCTTTTCATAAAAGCATTCAGAAGAATAAATTCACCGCCATCTAACTCTTTTAATCTTCCTATTAAGTTGATTTTCGACTTCAGCTTTATATTAAGAAACATATGAAAAGCTTCATCTTTATATTAAGAAACATATGAAAAGCTTCATCTTTATTTCTAAGCAAATAAACTTTAGTATATCTTAAAAAATTATCTATAAAGGTGATGTAGAATCTTTTGCCACCTCTAGTCATTGTTTGTTTTAAATCTCCTAAATCAATATGAATTAAGCTTAATAATTCTAATTCTCTAAAAATTGAAGTACATGATTTTTTGGTTTGCTTGGATTTTGTACAAATTTCACACTTATTTAAATAAGAAGTACTAAAGCTCGAAATTTTAAACTTAGTTTTTGCATTAATTTGATATAAGAAAAATTCAAATGCCCTAGCCTAGCATGCCACAAATCCATAGAATCAATCAAGTAAGCAGAAGAAGTGGCAATTTCATTGATTTCGAAAACATGGAGCACAAATAAACTATTATTACAATACCCCTTTCCCACAAAAGTGTTATTCTTGGTTAACATAACCTTATCAGATTCAAAAGCAACTTTCAAACCAACTTTTTTGAAAAGAATAATAGAAACAAGATTAGTTCTGATATTAGGAACATGTAGCACCTCATTCAAAGCCAAACTTTTGCCAAATGTGAGTTTCAGCAGGACTTTGCCTTTTCCAAGAACCTGAGTAGTTCGTGAGGTCACCAAGATAGACTATTTCTTCTCCTTCCTCAACTTTGAGTATAGGACACAAACACAAATTTTGTTTGCATAAATGTTCTGAGTGGCACCAGAGTCTAGCACCTACTCTTTCACATTGGCAACAATGTAAACTTGAGAAACGACCGCAACAATTATTTCATCTGCTTTAACCAAATTTGCTTTTGGTTTCGCAAGATTGTCATTTCCCCCCATTCGCTTTCTACATTGGGCTGTATAATGACGTTGTTTTCCACACACAAAGCAATTACCTTTCTTTTTGAAGTTATTAGATTTAGGTGCCAAAGGACCCACACAATCTATGATCTCATATGGACCGATGAACCTAGGACTCAGCTGACCCTTTTTACCAAATCTCAGAACTTTCTTCCACGTTGACACTTTAAGAAGCACTTTATCTTCAATAGCATACTCGATGTCCTTCCTTTTCAAATCTGCATATGATTTCTGTCGATCAAATGTAGCCTTCAGCTTATCTCCGATAAGAATCAACTTCTCTTCGGTCTCTCGAAGAAAATCTAGTCCAACAAGAGTTTATGGCTGGTTTGCTAATTGAAAAGCTTCCCTATTCCTGGAGTGACTATAAGGAACAATTGAATCACAAGCACAAACAGCTTTCACTGGTTAATCTTATCACCCATAGCACAAGCACAAGTCTCGCAAGACAAACAAAAGGTATGAGAACAAACCTGACTTTAATCCTACCCTCACTAAGTTCAGACCAACAAAGTGAAGTAAACCTCAGATTCCAACAATTTATGGTATTCATTGATTTGATCTTTGATGTCTTTATCCTCAACCATCTCCCACTTGTAATACTTGCCAATGATGAATTTCTGCTTTCCAATTTCTTCAGCAGTGTATTTCGTAACAATTGATTTTTAGATTTCCTTAGCGTCCTTAATAACAATGTGCCTATAAACCTTATTAGAATAAGGATGTCAGAAGGTTTAGGGTCTATAAGTGCAAATGCCACTTCATGCATGTCCAGTATAGAAAAGACTCGTTCCTGCCACCATTTTATAAAGAAATCCACTTTACTCTTTACTAGCCCAATAAGGAGAGTTCAATTATAAAACCAAGAAAGAAGCTTCACTTTACCGATGTGGGACAAAGTCTCTTTTTGAAATACACTACAACAGGTTCAACTTTCACTTTAAAAAATAATACAAATGTTTTTAAGGTACAATGATCTTAAAGGAAAAAAAAAATTCAAATGGTAAAAAGTTCTATGATAAGATAGTCATATTATAAGGAATTTGTTATATGTTTTATAGCAATTTAAATGTAGGCACCACTTTCTCAACCTGCAACATGACCACATTATAAATTGTCTAAATCATTTTTTTAACTTTTATAACAAAAATGCTATAAGCATGAAACAATGATGAAAGATTCAATTAAACAGAAGCATAAGTGAAATAACATAATAATGCTTAAGAAAATCATTT
Source organism: Jatropha curcas (assembly GCF_041381405.1). Lineage (NCBI taxonomy): Eukaryota > Viridiplantae > Streptophyta > Magnoliopsida > Malpighiales > Euphorbiaceae > Jatropha > Jatropha curcas. The sequence goes on from NC_143154.1 coordinate 7,282,328, forward strand.
TACACTTAACAAAATTTTATAGAAATTATATAAAGATTCTTCACATCCTATGCTATTGAATTGGTTTTCACTTTTTGTTAAAATAAAAAAATAAAATAGTAAAAGGCAATGTAAAATCAATCCAATCTCAGAAATTATGCCTCTCCTCCCATAATAATAACTCAAGAAATCAATAATCTTTAGTACCGAGATAATTAGTAGATGGAAGCAACCACTAATTAACGATTATAACTTAACCTGCAACATGAACCATTATAAGTTGTCTAAATCATTTTGTATTTTAACTTTTATAACAGAAGTGCTTAAGAAAATCATTTTACACTTAATAAAATTTTATAGAAATTATATAAAGATTCTTCACATCCTATGCTATTGAATTGGTTTTCACTTTTTGTTAAAATAAAAAAATAAAATAGTAAAAGGCAATGTAAAATCAATCAAATCTCAGAAATTATGCCTCTCCTTCCATAATAATAACTCAAGGAATCAATAATCTTTAGTACCCAGCTAATTAGTAGATGGAAGCAACCACTGATTAACGATTATAGCTTAACCTACAACATGAACCATTATAAGTTGTCTAAATCATTTTGTATTTTAACTTCTATAACAGAAATGCTATAAGCATGAAACAATGATAAAAGATTCAATTAAACAAGAGTAGAAGTGAATGAACATAATAATGACTCAAGAAAATCATTTTACGCTTACCAAATTTTTATAGAGATCGTATAAAGATTCTTCACATCCTATGCTATTGAATTGTTTTGCACTTTCTATCTTTAGTACCAAGCTAATTAGTAGATGGAAGCAACCACTAATTAACATTAATGTGAAAAAATATAAAAGAAATACATAATAAACAAACACAATATCAGTTACACATCCATGACTAATATAAACTGACTTGCTGTAATATATAATTATGGAGGAGAGTAGCAGAGTCAGATTTACTTGTTTAGGTGTCTTTTTGTATTTATCTGCTATCTAAAATAACTGACAATTTCACTAATTCTTCTTGCCTCCAAAAAGGATGCAACTCAACCTATTAAAACCAATAGATTAGGAATTCAAATTTCATGAAAAATATTCATCAAAAGGATACCATACCAGAGGAAAAAAATGAGAACAAAATATAACCTTATTATTGCGCCAAAGCCTATACAAAATTACCAGAAAAATATACACTGACTTGCTGTAATGTATAATTATGGAGGAGAGTAGCAGAGTGAAATTTACCTGTTCAGGTGTCTTTTTGTGTTTATCCACTATCTTCGGAATAACTAACAATTTCAGCATGGGTCCATGTAGAGATGTTGATCTCTTCAATGATATGCGAGTACGAGGTTCATCCTCCCCAAATTCACTGTTCGAAGTTCTAGGACTGGATGCAAGAACTCCTAAAGGAGTGTGAGAAGATACATGGATACCCTTCAATTGACAGAACTTCAATAATTCTTCTTGCCTTCAAAAAGGATGCAACTCAAACTATTAAAATCAATAAATTAGGAATTCAAATTTCATGGAAAATATTCATCAAAAGGATACCATACTAACATTAAGAGGAAAAATAAGAAAAAAAAATATAACCTATTGTTGCGCCAACACGTACACAATTACCAAAAAAAAAAAAAAAGAGAGAATTTTGAACTCCATGGTTGGATGGAACTTAATGAAAAAAAAATATGCAACAAAAACTTTGCAATAAAAACCAATAGATCTAACAAATTACCAGAAAAAGATGAGAACTTTGAATAGATAGAAGTAGAGTTGATCGGTGATAGGGAGAGGAGAACAATGAAGATCGGTGAAGAAGAGACTTGCGGCGATGAGAAGTTGTGTTTCGAGGGTGAAATTTTCTGTTGTCATTAGTTTGTGTTTTTTTTTTCTTTTTTTAATAATTATTAGTGATAATTAAAAATTAAAATTAAAATATTAATTTTTTAAAAGCCAATTATATGATACTTGCTAAAAAGAAAGTTATTGATTGAAGTTAGTACTCAAACTTCTCTTCTTTGATTTTGCAATTTCTTCTTGTCATTATTTGATTATGATGTTTAACATATGCTTAATGAGTTAAATGAGTCGGCTTTGATGTTGAATTACAATAGCAATGAGTTAAATGAAAAAGACATGCAAATAGGTATGAAACCAACGTTCATGATGATTTTGTTAGGGCCTTGTTAATGAACTCTTATTCTGATATTGTGAATCAAATCTTGATTATTTATTGAATGTTTTTATAATGTGATAATACTAGGAATTGAGTGTCAATGCATGATTTTATGATGGATTGAAGTTATGGTATATTTAAAGCTCAAAAAGGAGAAAATCTTATAGAAACTTGCCTTGAAACAAGGGGTTGTTTCTCCTAACACGGGCTAGCCGTGTAACCTTTTGAATGTGGTGTTTTTTGAGTGTTAAAATGGTTAGAGTAGTACTGCTATGTTACATGACATGCCCAAGTCGTGTTAGATTTTGTCACTCTTAAAAAATACATGATTTTTGCCTCCAAATGAGGCTTACACCTCCTTGATGCTATACCTAATGAATCTTTGGTATAATTAGCATTCAAGCCCCTTGGAAAAGATATTAAATGACCTAAGAAAACTTAACTTTAAAGTTAATCTAATCTCAAGAGTTTGTACCCTAGGTTGGGAAAGAAATGTTAAGTTCTTATTCAAAGAAATGTAGTTTCACAAAGAGTTTCTTTAAAACCTAAATGAACTTTTTCTATACTATTTTGAAAAGCATTTGACACTAATGTTTAATGAATCTTTGAAATAGTGTAGAACTTGAGATAGAACTCTTGTTTCTTATTTATATATTTGCCTTTAAGAATACTTGTAACTTGGCCTGTGATTGAGTTCAAGGATAAACATGCCAAATAAAGTGTTATACATGAATGCTAGAGTTATTGAATGATAGAAGCATGATTGAACATGTACAAATAAATAATAGGCTAGAGGGACATGCTCATTTGAAAAATCATAAATTTGGTAAGTTCTTTAATATAGTGAAGTACATTGATGGTTAAATCTCATATACTATGCATGAGAAGATAAAATGTGAAAATCTATAATGTTATGTGATCATCATATGAATTGCATAGTAAGTGCATGGAAAATGTTTAACTTTGAGTTATTATGCTTATGAGAATGTAATGATTTCTTGTATGAAAATAAGCTAAATGTGCTATATGATAATTATGATAATATGGCTAATGAATCTGAACCTGTAAAGGAACAAAAGTGCAGAGGATTCTCATATCATATGATTATATGAAATGTATATGGAAAAAATGATATAGATCATTAAAAGTACAGTATAACACTTATAAGCTTAGTGCAAGTCGAGAAGAACAAAGGTGTGGCATGCCTAGTATATTGTGTAGCAGTGTTGCATAGATATGATGGGTTTTGGGATATATTGTGATGTCCTAGAACTTGGCGTACTATAGTTTGTGAACGAGCCGCACAATTTATAGTTATATATATGACTTTTAAGCCTACAGTTTCTGACACTTGTGCCCTACATTTATAGATACAGTTCGCTTATACGACCTTCATTCTTAGTAGTGTTTATTTGGGCTAAACATGTGATAAATAACTAAAAGTTAACATATGAATTTAATATACTTGAACTAAAAGAGTTGTTTTGTATATAGCTATGTATATCCTTATATGTAAATAACTTCTTAAGAATGTATTTAATCATGAAGTGATTATTAACATGAGACTATGAATGGATGCAAATGCTTATACAAGAAAGCTTAATTACATATATTGATGGATATGTACATACATGTGACAGAAGTTATGTTATTACACATGCGATTAGACTACATGTGGTTATGTTTCATTATGAGTACAATAGCTTATGAGATGACTTAAGATATATGACTTGGATTACAACATGAGTCCATAATGCAATTAAAGAAAACTTGAATTATGATTGTTAATACGTTATATGCAATATAATTTATGTGAAATGACTTATACTCACATGACTTCACCCACGATGCGATTGTATAGTGTGTGTACCCTGTTTGATGGCTTATATATGCTTACAAGCTAAGTGTCTCATGTATATGTTTTATGAGATATTATTATGTGTAAATATATGACTGTTAGATTTTAGTAGTGTTAATGTCTGTGGTTGTATGCAGTAGAGGTTGATGTTTTTATCATATATTCGTAATTAAGTGTTGGAAATATTGTATTGAGGATGTATGGACCATTTAAGTAAATGAGAAGTTTTGTAAGCTTTCGCCAAAGATAAATTTGGATAGTTAGTTATGTATATTTAAGCAGTTTGGATTTATTTTATAAGAGTTCTAATATGTATATTGAGTTTGTTTTAGCTTATGATTAAAGTTTCAGATTTGATCTATAAGAATATGAAAGATAGTTTAAGTGCTTTTAGCACAGAATGTGGCATCTACTACTTTGACTATCTGTAGACCCGATGGTATCCATTGTATGAGCAAGGGCTGTTATACGTATAACATGTACAATTCACCTGGTCTATATGTATGTGTGTGTGTGTAATATATGAAAGTAACACTTTTAATTAAATGGTTAGGTAGGTTACACGTTTATGATACGAAATCATTTAGACTCTAAACCTAACCCATTTAATTTCTGTGTTACATGAATCGTTTTCTCGTATCATCATCCATTTTGACACCCTTAACTACAAACATTTTGATGCTTAAATTCGTAAGAGAATAATGAAGTAGAGGTAATTCAAGTTGAGTCATTGTACTTTTAAGTTTGGAGGACTCCTTATAAGTTACTGTTTAGAAGTGCTAAACTTTCTGAGATAGTCCATATTGATTGTGGAATAGGACTTACCTCATAGCTTAGGCGGATGCTAAGTGCGATCACTTAATGGCTCAGGCTTTGCTAGGCACGATCTTTTTATCTTATTTTTGGGTTTGAGCCATGCTGATAGTGACAATTTCTATTATCATTTGATAACACGTATGGATTCATACATAGGAAACTAGAATGAAGAAATTATCAATCTTACATAAGGTTTTTCTTATTATTTATTACCAAATCTCATTAGATCTATAAAATCTGAGACTTTCTCAAATCCAAATTTATTAATAATGATGTATTAATTATGTAACATCCCTTCCCGGTCCACCCGTTAACCCGAATGAACCGAACCGAGACTGTAACACCCACCGGCCAATCCCGGAGAACCAGACGGCGGATGCCACAATCGGTGCCGGAGTACCATCTTATATCACTTATTAAAGCTAGATCACAAATTAGAAGTGGTTAAATTTTCATAAGGAGGCAAGTAATTAACATTTTGTTTTTTTTTTTTTTTTTTATTAAGGCTCGTACTCATGCAGAATGAACATAAGCAGATTTGATCGTGGCCTAGATTAGCGCCACCCCCATCACATACTCGTGGCCTATGAAAGCACCACCCCCATCACACAATCGTGGCCTATGAAAGCACCACCGTGGCCTATGAAAGCACCACCCCATCACACAAATAAGCGCGTCCGCCTATTTATAAGGGCTGATAACCCTAGCATATGATCATAGCTTCACAATAACAAAATCCATCTCATCATACCACGTCTCAATCATGCATAGTAGAGCCCAAATCAAAATCATTCTTTCACAAAAGCAATAATTCTTAATCAAAACCTCTTCATTTCTTAATACTCATCAGTTCAAAATGTTTACTCAAAACACTATAGATATATATATACTTAATATAGTATAAAAGTATATAAATCAAGAACTTTTCAGCATTTTCATAAACTTGACCTTTGCTGGGTTTTTAACACATAATTTGAATTATGGGTCTCCAAATTGAATGAAATCAGATTCATTAGAAAGATAAGACAAAATTGTACAAATGTTCAGAAGGGACCACAGCCCAGATCAAATGGTAAAATAGCAAACAAAAGCTCAGAATACAGACCAACAGATCAGACCTGATTCAGCAGAACCAAGTCCAATGTTTCTTTAATTCCTACTTAACCAAACGCTCAAATGAAACCAATCTAGAACGAGAGAAGTCTCAAGACACAGGGAAAAAACTTTTATGAAGAACTCAGAACCTAATCATGTCATTATAGTGGTCAAAATGGGCACTCAATTTAGTGATGCCTGTGGCCCATCACAACAGAGTCAGTTTGGGTGTTTCAGCTATAAGTTGAGCTATGTATCTCCAAATTGGATACACGAGGATGGTTTGGAAATATAAGAAGTAAAGATACAACTTTTATGAAGAGCATAAGACGTTATGTTTCCATTTGAGAGGTCAAAATGGACAATCATTTCGGATATATAGGTAAGACACCATAACAGAACCAGTTTTGGTATTTAAATCATAAGTTGAGCTAAAAGTATTGGAATTAGACATAAAAATATGTTTTGGAAAGATGAGAAATAAATCTACAACTTTCATGAAGAAGTCAGAAATAGATGGGAAGTATAAAGGGGTCGAAAATGAGTTCCAATCCCACGGCAGAACATATCTAACATTAAATTCAGCAAGTTAACCAAAACATACAAAGTTCCCAAAATTCATTCAAAACCCTAACCATGTAAAAAAAACTTAAACAAGTGAAAGTATTATTGCACTAACCTTATTAACAAGCTTGAATAAGCTTGGAAAGCCTTACTCCTTGGCTTTCTCTTTACCCTTTGAGGATGGTTCTCCAACCTCTTCAAAGTATGAGAAATCAACATTAAAAGCAAAACTTGACAAAAGAAATAGTTAGAGCAGGATTTAATGCATCAATAACATGTCTAAACCATAAATTCTACTTAACAATTCACAAAACTCAAAAACCACAACTTACTTGCTTCAATGGTAACTTCACTTCTCTTTGCTTTTAATCACCAATCTCAACTTCTACTACTTAATTCTTAAGAATTAAGTCCTATTCTATGGTTGAATTAGGTAGTTTGGTGGTAAATTTGGAGGTAAGAAAATGAAGAAAATGAAAGAAGAAGGAAGGAGATGGAAATTGCGTGGAGAAGAGAAGAGAAGAAAGAAAAAAAAGTGTTGTGGTGTTACTTTAAGTGCCAAAGTCAAATTTGACTTCCTAAAATCATGCCAAATGTGTGACTAAGATCAAGTCCTAAGTAATCTCATCCAATGGCTCTAAATATTCCTCAAATAATTCTCTTCTACTTATTATTTAACTCCACCAATTAATTAAATTAACTCCACTAAAATAATTCCTCATTTAGTGCTTAATATACCACACTAGAAATATTATGCATTTAAGACATAAACTCTCCAATAATATTAATTAAATATTTTCTACACGCCTAAATCATGCAAACATGCTCCAAAAATAGTAAATAAAATATTAAATAGGCACAGTAATTTTTCCGGACTAAAATAATACCAAGTCCCGGACCGATGGTACTATTCACAGACCGGTAAATCACTATTACCGACACTAAAAGAAAATCAGTCTGTTACAGTTCTCCCCCCTTCAAAGAAATTCGTCTTCGAATTTACCTGGTGTAAATAATTGAGGATGCTGCTGTCTCATGATATCTTCACTTTCCCATGTAGCTTCCTCGGTCTTATGGTTTCTCCAAAGGACCTTGACCAAAAGAATTCTCTTATTCCTTAGTTCCTTGATTTCCCTCGCAAGTATCCTCACTGGTTCTTCCTCATAAGTTAAATCTGGCTCTATAGTCACAAATTCTACTGATATCACATGTGATGGGTCGGACCGATACCTCCTCAACATAGACACGTGGAAAACATTATGTATCCTATCCAGGTTTGGTGGTAAAGCTAGTCTATAGGCTAATGGACCCACACGCTCAATGATCTCATATGGATCAATGAACCTAGGACTAAGCTTACCCTTTCTTCCAAATCTCAATATCTTTTTCCACGGAGATACCTTAAGGAAAACCTTATCACCCACTGCATACTCTATATCCCTCCTCTTCAAGTCGGCATAGGACTTCTGACGATCTGAAGCTGCTTTCAATCTATCTCTGATAATTCTAACCTTATCCTCTGTGTCTCGAATCAAATCTGGACCTATAATCTTACCCTCACTCAACTCTGACCAACATAGTGGAGTCCTACATCTCCTGCCATATAGTGCTTCGAAGGGAGCCATCTGAATGCTCGACTGATAACTGTTATTGTAGGCAAATTCCGCAAGTCGGATGTACTTCTCCCAACTACCCTCAAACTCAATGATGCAAGCTCTCAGCATATCCTCTAAAATCTGAATAACCCGCTCTGACTGACCATCCGTCTGAGGATGAAAAGCTGTACTAAAATGCAGTTTAGTACCCAAAGCCTCATGTAGCTTCTTCCAAAATCTAGAAGTAAATCTCGGATCTCTATCTGAAATGATGGAAGAAGGAACCCCATGTAATCTCACTATCTCATCTATATAAAGCTCTGCATACTGCTCCATGGTGAAGTCAGTCCTAACAGGAAGAAAGTGTGCCGACTTAGTTAGTCTATCAACTATTACCCATACAGCATCTTTCTTCCTAGGTGTAGGAGGCAACCCAATCACAAAATCCATGGTAATCCTATCCCATTTTCACTCCGGAATAGAAGTAGGGTGTAACAAACCAGAAGGAAACTGATGCTCTGCTTTCACTTGCAGGCATGTCAAACACCTCGACACATACTCTGTGATATCCCTCTTCATCGCCGGCCACCAATACTGTGATTTCAAATCATGATACATCTTATTACTGCCAGGATGCATAGCATAGGGACTACTATGAGCTTCCTTTAAGATACTCTTTCTCAACTCGGAAATTTTAGGCACACAAATCCGATCCCCAAAGTACAAGCAGTCATCTCTAATTTCAAATCCCTTCTTCTTACCCTCTCTGACTAGGCCTTTCCACAAGGTAATAGTCTCAATCACCCTGCTGTGCATCTCTAATCTGTTGCAGTAGGCTAGGTTTCACCATAAGCTCTACTACAAGAGCACCATCTCTAGTCACAGATAAGCGTGCATTCATAGCACGAAGAGCAACTAATGCCTTCTACTGAGTGCATCTGCCACTACATTAGCTCTACCCGGGTGGTAATCAATAGTGAACTCATAGTCCTTAAGTAGCTCTAACCATCTACGCTGCCTCAGGTTAAGATCTCTCTGCGTAAGCAGATACTTAAGGCTCTTATGATCCGTATACAAGTGGCATTTCTCACCATACAAGTAATGTCTCCAAATCTTCAAGGCAAACACAATAGCTGCTAACTCCAAATCATGGGTAGGGTAGTTCTTCTCATGTGGCTTCAGCTGTCGGGAAGCATAAGCAATCACCTTGCCCTCCTGCATAAGCACACAACCCAGACCATTATGCGAAGCATCACTATAAACATCATATGGTCTGCCTGGAGCTGGCTGTGTCAAAACCGGAGCCTTAGTAAGCATCGACTTAAGCTTCTCAAAGCTACTTTGGCATCTATCAGTCCACTCAAAACGGACATCCTTACGGAGAAGTCTAGTCAAAGGGGCTGCAATAAGAGAAAACCCCTTGACAAACCTCCTGTAATATCCAGCCAAACCTAAGAAACTACGAATCTCTATGACATTCGTAGGTGGCTTCCAATCAAGCACTGCCTCAATCTTCTTCGGGTCCACCCGAATACCCTCTGTAGAAACAACATGCCCTAAGAAAGCAATCTCAGTCAACCAAAATTCACACTTACTGAGCTTGGCATACAACTGTCGATCTCTCAAGGTCTGCAGAACTGTTCGTAGGTGATGATCATGATCCTCTCTAGTCGGCGAGTACACCAAAATATCATCAATAAAAACCACCACGAACTGATCCAAATAAGGATGGAAGATCCGGTTCATTAGGTCCATAAACACTGTTGGGGCATTAGTCAACCCAAATGGCATCACTAAAAACTCATAGTGACCGTAGCGTGTCCTGAAAGCAGTCTTAGGTACATCTGATCCCTTCACCCTTAGATGATGATAACCTGATCTCAAATCTATCTTCGAGAATACACTAGCTCCTCTCAACTGATCAAACAAATCATCTATCCGAGGCAATGGATACCGATTCTTCACAGTAACTTTGTTAAGTTGTCTGTAATCAATACACAATCTGAGTGAGCCATCCTTCTTCTTTACAAACAATACTGGGGCACCCCATGGAGATACACTAGGACGAATAAAACCCTTATCAAGCAACTCCTGAATCTGTATCTTTAACTCTTTCAACTCAGCAGGTGCCATCTGATACGGAGCAATGGATATCGGTGCAGTACCAGGCATAAACTCAATACCAAACTCAACCTCTCTCTCAGGAGGTAAACCAGGCGACTCCTCTGGAAACACATCCGAAAAATCACATACTGTGGGTATATCATGGACACTAGGAGACTCTGACTCTGGAGTAAGTACACAGGCTAAGAACGCCTCACAACCATGCTGTATCATTCTCCTAGCGGTACTGGCTGAAATAACATTAGAGAGGTAATCCATCCTCTCCCCCACAACTACAATCTCCTCTTCAGACGGAGTCTAAAGCGTAATCCTCTTACGTCGACAATCAACAATGACCCTATGTCTAGACAACCAATCCATACCCAATATCACATCGTACTCCCAAAAAGGCAACTCTATCAAATCACCCGGAAATACATACCCATGAATGACTACAGGGCAATCTCTATACACCCGATCAACTACTACACTCTGACCCAAAGGGCTAGTAACCTCAATGCTGTGCTCTAATGTCTTAGCATGCATACTACCCAGTCTACCCACATGTATGCATATGTATGAATGCGTGGAGCCCAGATCAATCAAAGCAAGTACAAAAGTGTCAAAGATAGAGAAGGTACCTGCAATGACGTCCGGCGCATCCCACTGTTCCCTGGTCCTGATGGCATAAGCCCTCGCCTGTGCTCTAGCCTCTGGTCTCTCCACAGTCTCAGAAACTGGTCTCTCACTCCTAGTACCATATCCCTCACTACGGCCTCTACCTCTGCCTCTCTAAACATAGGGAGCTGGCCTCCCAACCTGGTGAGCTGGACGAGTCACAGTCATTGGACAATCCCTAATTATATGCTCAGTGGATCCACATCTATAGCAAGCTCTCGTAGTAGTTCCCCAACACACCCCAACATGTCTCCTGCCACACTGACTGCAAATTGGTAGACCTGACCATGCAGCACCTCCACCACTAGCAATAGATGAAGCCGGAGGAGCTGATCTCGTAAATATACCCCGACCAACTATCTGGCCCGGTCTGACCCCCATCTGCGGTCCGCCTCTAAATCTCTTACTACTAGAATGGATCCCTGAAGTCTGTCCAGACGTAGCACTTTGAAATCTCTTATACTGCCTCCTCTGCTGGATCCTCTAACCTCTAGCTTATCTCTCATTCCGAATAATCTCAAGCTCTGTAGCAGCCTTCACCAAACCAGCTAATGTGGTGTGGGGCTGGGATGTCAAGTGCATCCTATACTCATCCAGTAACCCCTTCCGAAACCGCTTACACCGATCTGCCTCAGTAGGGACCAACTTAGAAGCATACCTACTCAACCGCAGAAACTCCCGCTCATACTCGGAGACAGTCATCCGTCCCTATCTAAGCTCAAGGAACTCTGCTATCCTCTGATCCGTGTATAACTCCCCCACATATTTCTCCCGAAAAGCAGAGAGAAAGAAATCCCAAGTAACATCCTCGGCTCTTGCTGTCTTAACCATAGACTCCCACCATAGGTAAGCCTCTTCCTTCAGCAAGGAAATAGCACAAATCAATCTATCTGGAGGAGTACACTGCATCTGGTCCAAAACCCTCTTTATAGCTCGGAGCCAAAATTCTGCTGCAGAAGGATCATCATCTCTCCGACCCATAAAATCCTCAACACGATACTTCCTCAGTCTCTCTACCGGGGAAGGAACTGGAACAGGGGCTGGTGCGACTGGAGCCTAGGGAACAGCTCCCGCAGCCTGCCTCAATGCAGCTACCAACTGCTGTACCAAATCACCCTGATTAGGCCACACAGGACCCGCAGTAGCCTAACCTACAGCCGAGGCGCGCTCTGCATCAGAACCCAAAATGCCACCAGCAACACCACCGGCTAGCCTACCGCCCTCTAACATAGCACCCTCTAGAGGGGCATAACTGTCCACCTCCTCATCCGGCAGGTGCTGAGACATCACTAAATACCTACAAAGACCAGCAGATTCGCATCAGAGAGAAATTCCCAAAACAGACTAATATGGCATGTATTTAACCTTATATCATTACTCCAAATCAGATAAACTCTCATACCAAATCATATATCCTAGAATCGTCTAAACCTATGCTCTGATACCAAAAATGTAACACCCACCGGCCAATCCCGGAGAACCAGACGGCGGATGCCACAATCGGTGCCGGAGTACCATCTTATATCACTTATTAAAGTTAGATCACAAATTAGAAGTGGTTAAATTTTCATAAGGAGGCAAGTAATTAACATTTTGTTTGTTTGTTTTTTTTTTTATACAGAAATAATGTTTAAGGAAATTCCTACGAAAATTTCGCAAGAGTTTCCCCTAAAAATTAACTTGCCACACAAAGAAAATATACACACTTCCAATTTTCTCCAAACCCCCAAAACTCTAATTCAACACAACATACCACAAGCACTTCTAAATATCCATCAACATACGCATAATATTCGAAACACATTCTTTTCAAGGAATCTATAATCATTATACACCAAAAATATAATAAGATGTTATATATATTATGCGTATGTTGATGGATATTTAGAAGTGCTTGTGGTATGTTGTGTTGAATTGGAGTTTTGGGGATTTGGAGAAAATTGGAAGTGTGTATATTTTCTTTGTGTGGCAAGTTAATGTTTAGGGGAAACTCTTGCGAAATTTTCGTAGGAATTTCCTTAAACATTATTTCTGTATAAAAAAAAAAACAAACAAAATGTTAATTACTTGCCTCTTTATGAAAATTTAACCACTTCTAATTTGTGATCTAGCTTTAATAAGTGATATAAGATGGTACTCCGGCACCGATTGTGGCATCCGCCGTCTGGTTCTCCGGGATTGGTCGGTGGGTGTTACAGAGACGCTACAAACTGGTTGACTTTATGACCTGTCAAACTGATATCATAATGGATACTGACTATTATATCATGCTGATGCTGTTTACAGTATTAATGTAATTAATATTTACAAGACATTATACTAGTTTGCAAAATGAAATGGGCCCACTTGTGTGCCCTGTACATGCCATGATAAGGATATACAAAATCAAAATATCAAAATGAGTAGCTACCCTGAAGACTGAGTCTTCCAAAGATGAACTGCAGCAGTTGTAAGCTGACTCTCTACGGTCCAGTCCCAAAACCTACGAGTTAAAAAAGTAACTCGCTAAGCAAATAAAGCTCAATGGATATCTCAACATATAAAGAAACAATTAAGCACATGTAAACACATATGGATACTTGAACATGTAAACACATATGGCACATATAAGCACACATATCATGATACTTTCATTCTACCTTGATGATCTTTCTTGCTGTTTATTATACTGTATGATTCATGCAATGTTAAGTCAAGATATCTGTATGGCTCCATAAGGTTATAGTGAAACTGAAGTGATAAGAAAAACTGTATGAAACTGGATGAATACTGTATGACTTGGCTGCTATGGCCCATATATAATCATATCCACTCAACGGCCTATAGCTAGAGTACCAAACTGTATGGGGGTGCAAATCTACTATCTTATGTCACGACATAGCCTTATCTACATGGTTTCTACCTAACCTCAATGGAGCATAATATCGGTATGTCAATAGTATAAAACAAAAGCATATTAACGTTTTCATAACTTCATAAACCATATTGTTTACCTTCTTTCACATCATTTGCATGCTTGCATGTTGTTTTGATACATGTTCTCATGTTGTCTTTTTGTTTTAAATGATTGGAGGCATACAAGTTGAGCAAAGGAATACAATTGCATAGAAAATGAAGTCCAAAAGCGCATCAGAACACAATTCGAGAGCGCGCCATGCAAATTCGCGAGCGCGAGAAGCACACAAGAGGGTCAGAGAGTTTATAGGCCAAATTCGCGAGCGCGAGAAGTGCAGAATGAGAGTCAGAGAGTTTACAGGCACAATTCGCGAGCGCGCGTCGTGTTTTCCAGCCTGCGCAGTCTGTACTATTTTGGTCATATCTCTCAATCTATAATTGCGATTTGGGTGATTCAAAAACCCATTGAAAGCTAACACATAGAGGAACAAATAACTCTTCTAGACCACTTCCTAATTCCATCGTTAACTAGGGTCAAAATCAAGGGGAATTTACTGGTAAATTTTCCAGCAAAACCTGTTTCAGCATAAACTCAATATCTACTTCATTTATTCAATTCCTCCCATGCTTTCTACCATTTCCAGTCCTCTCACTCAACATTAAGCAATATATTGTCTCATTATCAACACACCACACAAGTTCTCATGCAAAGAAAGTGGTAAATGAAAAGAGATATCAAACCTTCACTCCAAAAAGCTTGAGCTCTTCTTTAGCTTCCTTTTTCTACTATCTTTGAACTCACTTCTCCTATACATAAGAATTCTTATGAATTATCTACAATATAACTAAATTAGAGGTTTAATAACATAGAGCTTCAAGAAATTCTACTTACTTGGAGAAAATAGAGGTTGACTTAATGCTTAACTACCATGAAAAATGGATGGAGAAAGGAAGGGAAAGGAAGGAGAGGAAGAAGATGAAGATAAAGATGAAAATGGGAAAGTGACATGGAATTCACGGGTAGGCTATCAAAATATCAATGATTTTTATGTGAAACTTACCAAATGGTACCTCAATTGTCAACAGGTTACAACTTAATACCCAAGCTTTATATTTTAGTGCAAGCAAGTCCTAAACTTTGATCTTTTTACTTCATGCAAATAAATCCACTTCTTATCATGATTATAGCAAGTCCTAAACTTTGGTTCAGCCCGACTCAACTCGACTCTATGCAATGACTCGACTCAGTAGGATGTCACAAATTATAAACTATGAGTTAGGATATGGACCTAAGCGTAATATTAGCATTTTAAATAATAATCAAAAGGAAAATTTAATGATTAATAGAACTCATGATATTTTTAGGACTTAAATGTAATTTATCTAAGGACTTAGATATTTTCAGAAGTGAATAATGATATTTTACATAAAATCTAATCTAAATTAGGATACTATTCCTAATCCTCTATCAATTAGATAATTAGACCCAAACTTTTATATGTAGGATCCCAAACTTTTATATGTACGATCTTTGGATATCTTAGGAAATAATATCTAATTCTCTACCTCATGACACTTACTGCATAAAAAATTTAAATAATTTCCTCTAATTATCAAATTTGTACAGCGAGCGTGGAACATAATTGACACCCTAAATAATTTTAAAAATTATTTTTATGACTAAGACAATAAAATTGTTTTAAATGAACATGTATAAATTCATGAAGCTTAAATGATGCAATTAATGATCTACCCAAAAATTTTCCTATTGTCTATAATCAAATGTCATTTTATTTATTAAATATGAAACTTACTTGATTCTAAATCTAGTAATAATAATGTACTAATTACGAATTAGGATATAGACGTAAGTATATTATGCATACAAAGTACTCCATCCATTTTAATATCAACATTTCATCTTTTCGCAAGAATTAAGAAAATGATTAAAATACATTGATTTTTTCAAAATAATAGTAGAATGTTTAAATTGCCCTTCTTAAAATTCAAATTCTCCATTTAATTTTACTATAAAATCAATGCTAATTTTATCACATATTAAAGCACCACCATTAGAGTAGTACTTCCATTTCATTGTTTCATGCCTTCATATAATGAAAAACTTTTAGTTATCTGTGTGGGTCCCGTATATGTATGGCACAACCCAAGAGGGGGGATGAATTGGGTTTTCAAAAATAATTTTAGATTTTTTAAAACAAATCTAGAATTCTAAGTGTAGCGGAAAAATAAAGAACTTGTGAGAATAGATAATGGATTAGAACTTCCTCACAATGTTCTATTCATAAAAAAATAGAAAGACTATGCAAAGTGCAGCTATTAATTAGAACTGCTTCACAATGTCTTATTCAATATCAAAACTGCTTTATGACGGAAAGCTATTGTAATTAGAACTTTCTCATAAAGTTTAGAAAATCATATAAAACTGTGTGAGAGACAGTTATTGAAATTAGAACTGCTTCACAAAGCTTTAATCAACTTTAGAAAATTAATTAGAAACCCAAGTAGTGAAATATACTGTAAATAGAAGAACAGTTTAGAACTTGGTATATTCACGTATCAGAATTCTAGAGTTCTAATATTCAGAGAAGATAAGACTTATTTCAGTTTTAGAACATTAAATCCATTAATAATCTTAGCATTTCTAAAATATAAACAGAAGTGTAAGTAAAGTACTATCAAGCAAAACTTCAAAAATTAAAAAGATCAACACAGTGATTTATAGTGGTTCGGCACTAACTCGCCTACATTCACTCCCCAAGACTCATCTTGAGATCCTCAAATATGTTATCTCTTTTCAAGGGTAAGAGACAAACCAACAGTACAAGGCAATATATCAACACCTAGATCTACCCTTTACCCTTTAGGTAATTGAATCATTTTGATTTCTTTTAAAGGATTTTCGAAAACAAAAAGAATTTATTTTTGAAGAATTTAATTTCCGAAAAATATTTTTGATGAGAGAAAGATTAGTTTTTGTGCTTATAGATGAATTTTCTCTCTATCCTACAAAGTATCCTAAATGCCTAACCACTAGGGTCTTCAGATATCTTCACACACTATGGATTTTTGTAGGACTTGCCTTGTTCGTTTTCTTTCCATAAGAATTCTGCATAAAATAATATTAGCACAAATAATATAATTTAAATTTATTTATTTTGTTTTAATCATCAAAATTTCGAGATTAAAATATGACCCTTGAGCGAACAATCTCCCCATTTTTTATGATGACAAAACCAATAAATTTGGCAAACATAAAAATGTGTGCTCCCCCTAAATTTGATGCATATAAGTTCTAAGCATGCCAAATGATCTTAATATGAAGTGAATTTAGAACATGTATTATGCTCCTCCTGAATAGATGCAATAAAACTATTTGTGAGAATTAGAACCAGGGAAACATTTTAGAAATTGATTTTAGAACAAGCAAAGATAGACAAGATATTCTAAGTTCTAATAATCAGAGCATATGGTTAGAGCAAAAGAATAGAATAGAAGCTGATATTAGAAATAGAACAAAAGATCTTAAATCCAACCTGTAGAGCAGATACAGACATTAGAACAAGAATCTAAGTTCTAAAACACTCAGTTCATCATATAAAATATATAGCTCGCCAAAATAGACCATATAGATAGATAATACAGATTAGAAAACAATAAACACTACAGATTAGAAAACAATAAACACTAAGATATAAGTACTTTGATCACCATATAGCATAGTACGTACCAACATATCCAAAATACCACCAAAATATCCTGTGTTCTCCCCCTTTTTGTCATCATATAAAAGGGTTAGCAAAGATCAGAGCATAATAAAAAATAAACAGAATTCCAACGATATAACCTATAGAGGCAAAGCAAAAATATATTGTTCACAACACATAAAGAAAAATCAGAGAGGCTTGGGATTAGTTCTAAGTCTCTTAGAACTTCTTAGATTCTGAGCTGGAGCAGTTTCAGAAGAGCTTTCTGGCCGTTTAGAAGAAGGGTGCAATGGAGGCTTTCTTCCATGAGTCATATGTTTACCCGCAGTGTGCTTGACCTTCTTTGGTTTCTCTGAGGTAGGAGTGTAGGGTGTTCCTTTAACTTTCAGAGTAGCTAATTTCCTTTCATTTACATCTTTCATTCTTTCCAAGGTCTTAATAAGAGACTGATTCTGTTCAATCACAGTCTTGCAATGCTTTATTGCCTCATCGAGTTCCTTGTTATGCTCTTCTAGTAGCTCTCTCTCCATTCTTCCTAGCATGGCTTCCTTACTTCTTTGAGCTGATAAGAACTCATATTCTTTTTCTGTTTTGACCTCAGTTGACTTTTCTTCGTCACTTAATTCCAGCTTTTCTGTCTCAGCATCACTGACTTTTTCTACTTTCTTTCCTTTTTCAACTTTTCCAGACTCCTTTTTCTCTTCTGTTTCTTCTTCTTTTTCTAATTCTGCTTCCTTCTCAATAGCTTTCTCTTTTTCTGTCTCTTCCTTCTTTTCTTCTTCTAATTTCTTTTCTTCTCCTCTTGTTTCCTCTATCTTTTCTTCCTTCTCTATTTCTCCTATTTTAGCTTTTCCTTTCTCTTCTTTCTTCTTCTTTTTCTCAGCCTCTTCTTTTCCTTTCTTTTCTTTCTCAACTTCTTCTTTTTCTAACTTTTCTTTTTCAGCTTCTTCTCTTCCTTTCTCTTCCTTTCTCAGTTCCTTCTTTTCTTTTCTCTTCTTTCTCTTTTTCTTCTTCACCTTCTTCATCTTTCATTTTTAATGACCCGCTGTCTAGCTTTGAGACATTATACCCATCACTCTCCTTTAAATCAACATTCAGAAATTCAAACACTGGTGTAAGTACCATTCTATAGGGCAGTTTCTTAGGGTTATTCTGCTTCTTATCAAAGATAGTATGACATAGGTTGAGAGGTTTCTTCTCAACTATGTGCCACATAATGCACAGCTCAACCTGATTCACATATGTGTGTGAGGCACTTTTGGGATAAATATAATGCACGATCAATTTGTATAGCCATTTCATGCTATCTGTCAAGTTTGAACATTCAATAGTGCCCTGTTTGTCAGCAGAACCCCTTTTCACAATTTTCTTCACAAATTCTTCCTTTTTGTACTTACTAACCTTAGAAATATCCTTAATTTTCGTTACCCTAGACCTAGTATTTGGCAAATCAAAAATCTTGCTCAGGTCAGCGTAAGACAACGCTTTGATCTCACCCTTAAACTTAACAGATATCGACTCTGTTCCACTAACCTTAAGAGAACCGTAGAACTCTTTAACTAAACTTTCATAACACAGTCTGTTTAACGACAGAAAACTCATCCATCCTTGAAACTCAAAGAGTTCCTTGAAATCAAACTCATTACTACCAAAAAATTTCCAATCAATGACAAACAAACGCATGAGAGGATATGGTGAGAGGACAGATTTACCTTTATCGCGTGCCCTAGCTACTTGTTTCTTTGGAGTAGCAATTTCAGTTTTTCTTTACTTTGGTTCCTCATCTGGCTTTTTCTGTTTTGACTCCTTTTGCTCATATTTCTTTGAAAGCCTTTTTAGGAGTTGAAGTTCTTGCTCAGTTAAGGAATCGGATGAGGAGGTGGAACTTGATTCGGCCATTGTTGAGATTTTTTGATACACAGAACAACTTAGGGTTTTGTTTAGCAAGAGAGCGAGAGAAAGAATATGAAGCAGTTAATAGAGAGACAAGAACACTTAAGTGGCGGAAGAAATCAAAAATAAAGAACAGTTTTTAAATAAATTCAAAACAACAAATAGAATAAAAGAAATAAAATAATAAAAATAATAAAATAATAAAACCGCCAAAGCACTAACGATACGTAACATAATAAAACAAATACACACAATAAATTAACTGTTTTTGGATTTGGTCTAAAGCAAGATTCTGATAGTGACATTAGAAAGTCATATCAGTGCAATATGCGTTTCTCTTTAGACAAAAAAATTTTTCACACTCGTGAGAAGAAAAAAAATTAGAACATATCAGGTCTTTCATTTTCGAATATAGAAAGCAGTTTAAAACATACTTAAAGAGTTCTAAAGTTATGAGTTTAGAACTAACATACCAAGTTCTCTTCTAATTGAGTAGAATTGACTTTCATTCAAGGGTTTAGTAAAGATATCTGCCAATTGCTTTTCTGTAGGAATGAACTCAATTACTATGTCACCTTTTTGTACATGATCACATATGAAGTGATGTCTGAGTTCTATATACTTGGTTCTAGAATGTTGAACTGGATTTTTAGATAAATTGATGGCGCTTATGTTGTCACACTTAATTGGCACTGTTTCTAATTTCAGTCCATAGTCTGCTAGCTGTTGTTTGATCCATAGAACTTGTGCAACACAACTTCCAGCAGCAACATATTCTGCTTCTACAGTAGAAAGAGCAACAGATGTTTGTTTCTTGCTAAACCACGATACAAGGGCACTGCCTAGAAATTGACAAGTCCCAGACGAGCTTTTTCTATCTATTCTGCTTCCTGCGAAATCAGAATCACTATACCCAACAAGATCAAATGTATCACCTTTAGTATACCACAGACCCAGATTAGAAGTTCCATAAAGATATCTTAATATTCTTTTTACAGCAATTAAATGAGATTCTTTGGTACACGATTGAAATCTAGCACATAGACAAATACTAAAGTGTATGTCTAGTCTGCTTGCCGTTAGATATAGTAAAGAACCAATCATACTTCTAAACAACTTGATATCCACATCCTTACCTTTTTCATCTTTTTCTAATTTTGAGGATGGACTTATTGGTGTACTACATACCTTGGCATTTTCCATTTTGAATCGTTTCAACAATTCTCTAGTATACTTTTCTTGATTAACAAAAATTCCATTTTCACATTGTTTGATTTGAAGTGCAAGGAAGAAGTTTAATTCTCCCATCATACTCATTTCGAATTCACCCTGCATAATCTTAGAAAATTCTTTACAAAGAAGATCATTAGTAGATCCAAAGATTATGTCATCAACATAAATTTGTACAACTAGAATGTCATGTGCTTTATTTTTGATAAACAGTGTTGTATCAACCTTGTTTTTGCACCGCCCCCGAGCGACCCGAAAAATGTGTTCCAACTTTTTGTTTGGAAATGGAAAAGTGATTTTTATTTACGAACAGTGGTGACAAAATATTTTGGGATACGATGCCGATAAATCGGTATTATAAAATATTTTGAGTCGCCACCCATTATTTTGGCAATGGGACCGTTTCGAATTTTATTTTATAAAAATGACTCCATTTAAATCCAATTTTATTTAAGGCCAAAATTATTTAAAAAAACTGGTCAGGCGCACCAAGGCGATTCTGAGTAAGGGAATTGGGTACGTCGGCCCATTGAAGACCGAAGCCGGGAAAAATCGGCCTCTTTTAACCTACGATTTCTAATTTATTTTAGTTAGAAAAGCCAAATTATTTATTTACTTAAACCCAACCCGAATGAATTGAACCAAGTTCTTATGTGGAAAATCAATTAATCGTCCCATTCAAATTCAATTAAACTCAACCATTGCATCCATAATCATCCACACAAAAGTAATTGAAACAAACAAATAAAAGACCCGCTCTTGCCTTATGGTTAAAGGCAGGCCACAAACCGAACCTAAAAATACATTCTACCCGATTAAAAATTTTAACCTGAAAACCAAAAACCCAAAATCATGCATAATTACATTTTAGTATTCTAAACTTAATTAAATTGCAATTTGCTCACAATTGGTTGTCTTCGGATTTATTAAAAGAATTAAATTTTATTGTTTTTGTACAAAAATTATTATTTTTTAAAAGGGACAAAAATCATTTCAAGAACCCTAGTACAGTCGCGTCACGCAGCTGTTCTTTGAAGAACAGTCGCGTGACGGATCTAATAGTCGCGTGACCTAACTGTTCTTAAAACTCCAGATCCATCAACCGTATATTTTAGATCCACAATTAAAATAGAATATTAAAAATAAAATGAAATTGTGAATATGAACAGTTCCGTCACGTAACCTCTAGATTCGTTACGGATCTGATAGCTGCGTGACGCAACTAATCTGGGTAAAGAAATGATATTTTGGACATGAACAGTTCCGTCACGCAACTGCCAGGTCCGTTACGGATCTACTGGCTGCGTCACGCAACTGCTCTGGTCCGTGCTTACTTTTCAAACAACTTATTTACGTCTTTCTTTTATTTAAACATGCTCTAATAAGATCTAAAAAACAACCAAGAGTGGACAGAATACCGTTTAACTAAGATTAAACTACCAAAGCAATAATAAAATAAATAACAATGAATAAATAACTACAAATGCAATGAAAGGCTTAAGGGAATTACCTAACCCTCAGACTGAGGATCGTAAACAGCTTGAACGCCTTAAAGAATGAAGGTTAAGGGGTTCCAGAAGCTTTGTCCACAAGATTTTGACGCTCACTCTTTTCTCTCTTACTTTTTCTTCTTTTTATGATTTTCGTTTTAACCTAATTGATGTCTAATGGCTGTTTTTCTTCAAGGGAACTCAGAAGAGTCTCTGGAGAAAAGCTTAGCCGTAAGTGTGTGTTTTTACGCCCTAAAAACCTCATCCCGAATAAGAGATAAAATGATGTATTTATAGAGGTAGGGCAATAGAGCATAGCTGCGTCACGCACCTTACGGCTGCGTTACGGACCCGATAGCTGCGTGACGCAGCTCACTTTCTGGACCATTGCCACGTACTCAAATAGAACGAAAAACAGTTATGTCGGCATTCACGGTGACGTCACCTAGATTGGAGTTGCATGATGCAGCCGATAGTGCCGTCACGCACCTAATAGATGCGTGACGCAACTCTTACGCAATCCAGACACCTTTAAATTAGTCTAATTTAAATCCTTGGATTAAAAGACTTCTGGGTAGCCGTAACCCTTCATTCTGCATCCTCATATCCTCATTGGGTTAGGTGGGGGCATAAAGACACGCGTCAACAAACCTTTCCTCTTGAAAAACCATTTTCCAATAGAAACTTACTCAATCTTTCATACCAAGTGTGACATCCTACTGAGTCAAGTCATTTCATAGAGTCGAGTTGAGTCGGGCCAAACCAAACCAGGTTGGGGTAGAATGGGGTTATAAGTGGACTTACTTGATTGAGAGAAAAAGATCAAAGCATATGGGTGAGGATTTATTTGCATTAAAAGACCAAGCTTGGGTCTTAAGTAGTAACCTGTTGACAATTGAGGTACCATTTAGGAAGTTTCACATAAAAATTCATTGATATTTTGATGGCCTACCCGTAATAACCATTTCACTTTCCCATTTTCATCTTTATCTTCATCTTCTTCATCTCCTTCCTTTCTCCATCCATTTTCATGGTAGTTAAGCCTTAACTTCAACTTCTCTTCTATCCAAGTAAGTAAACCTTCTTGAAGTTCATAATTGAATCATTTGGTGCTATTTTTAGAATATTCATAAGAATTCTTATTTATAGGTGAAGTGAGTTCAAAGGTAGTAGAAAAAGGAAGTTAAAGAAGAGCTCAAGCTTTTTGGAGTAAAGGTTTGATATCTCTTTTTATTTACCATTTTCTTTGCATGAGAATTTGTGTGGTGTGTTGCTAATGAGACAATATTGCTTCATGTTGAGTGGGAGGACTGGTAATGGTGAGAAAACAGGGGAGGAATTGAATAAATGAAGTAAATAGTGAGTTTATGCTGAAACAGGTTTTGCTGGAAATTTTACCAGTAACTTGATCTTGATTTTGACCCCATTTAATGATGGAATTAGGAAGTGTTATAGAAGAGTTATTTGTTCCTCTATGTGTTAGCTTTACATGGGTTTTTGAATCATCCAAATCGGAGTTGTATATTGAGAGATATGACCAAAAGAGTACAGACTGTGCAGGCTGGAAAACGCGACGCGCGCGCGCGAATTGCATGAAGAGCTCGCGACTTGTGCCTGAAACTCACTGACTCTCATTTTGCACTTTACGCTCTCGCGACTTTCATTTGCGCGCTCGCGACTTTCACCTGAAACTCTCTGACTCTCATTTGGTGTTTTACGCGCTTGCGACTTTGCACTGCGCGCTCGCGACTTGTGCCCGATAACTCACTGACTCTCATTTTTGCATCTCGCGCTCGCGACTTTGCAAGGCGCGCTCGCGACTTGTGTTTTCATGCACTTTTGGACTTCATTTTCTATGCAATTGGATTCCTTTGCTCAACTTGTATGCCTCCAATCTTTTTACAACAAAAATACAACATTAGAACATGTATCAAAACAACATGCAAGCATACAAATGATGTGAAATCAAATAAACATTATGATTTATGAAGTTATGAACTATTAATATGATGTTGTATTATACTCTTGACATACCAACCTTATGCTCCATTGAGGTTAGGTAGAAACCATGTTGATAAGGCTATGTCGCGGCATAGGATAGCAGATCTGCACCCCCTACAGTTTGATACTCCGGCTACAGGCCGTTGAGTGGATATGATTATATATGGGCCATAGCAGCCAAGCATACAGTATTCATCCAGTTTCATACAGTTTTTCTTATCACTTCGGTTTCACTATAACCTTATGGAGCCATACAGATATCTTGACATAACATTTCATGAATCTTACAGTATTATAAACAGTACGAAAGATAATCAAGGTATAAGGAAAGGATCATGCTATATGTGCTTATATGTTTAATTATCCATATGCATTTACATGCTTATTTCTATCTATGTATGTGCTTAATTGTTTCTTTATATGTTGAGATATCCACTGAGCTTTATTTGCTCAGCGAGTTACTTGTTTAACTTGCAGGTTTTGAGATTGGACCGTAGAGAGTCAGCTTACAACTGCTGCAGTTCATCTGTAGAAGACTCAGTCTTCAGGGTAGCTACTCATTTGGATGTGTATCTTTTGTCTACCCTTTTTATGGCATGTACAGGGCACACAGTTGGGCCCATTTCATTTTGACACTAGTATCATGTCTTGTAAATATAAATTACATTAGTTATGTAACCAACCTCAGCATGATATTATATTCAGTATACATTATGATTTCAGCATGTCAGGCCATACAGTCAACCAGTTTGTAGCATCTCGGTTCGGTTCATTCGGGTTAACTGGTGGACCGGGAAGGGATGTTACACCAAGCTCTAGGAGCTTGCTTCAAACCATAAAGAGCTTTAGTAAGTTTGTAAACATGATTAGGTTTATTAAAAATTTCAAAACCAGGAGGTTGTTCTACATACACTTCTTCATTTAGAAAACCATTTAGAAAAGCACTCTTCACATCCATTTGATATAACATGAAGTTTTTAAAACATGCAAATGCACAAAGCATTCTAATGGCCTCAAGTCTGGCAACCGAGGCAAAGGTCTCATCAAAATCGATGCCTTCCTCTTGGTTGTACCCTTGAGCCACTAATCTTGCTTTATTTCTCACAATGTTACCTTGTTCATAAAGCTTATTTCTAAACACCCATTTTGTTCCAATAACAGAATGATTTTTAGGTCTAGAAACAAGTTTCCAAACTTGGTTTATCTCAAATTGATTTAGCTCTTCTTGCATAGCAAGAATCCAACTTTCATCATTTTGAGCATCTTATAAATTTTTAGGTTCTAATTGAGAAATGAAAGCAACATTACCAAAATATCTTTTAAGTTGAGCTCTAGTCATCATCTTTTCTGAGGGATTATTCATAATGTCTTCTTGAGGATGATACTTATGAAATCGCCATTCTTTTGGTAATTGAGAATCTTCATTTTCTATTTCTGGCATTTGACTTTCAACTATATTCTGATCTTCATGTTCAACTTCTGGTTCAGCTTGATTATCAGTGTTCTGCTTACTTTCTGGCTGTTCTAGTTGTTCTGATTGTTCATTCTGCTTTTCATGATTAGAATCTTTGTATAGCTCATATGGAGTCTTTTTGAGTTTAGATGTAACACCCACCGACCAATCCCGGAGAACCAGACGGCGGATGCCACAACCGGTGCCGGAGCACCGTCTTATGTCACTTATTAAAGCTAGATCACAAATTAGAAGTCGTTACATTTTCATAAGGAGGCAAGTCATTAACATTTTGTTGTTTTTTTTTTTTTTTTTACAAAAATAATGTTTAAGGAAATTCCTACGAAAATTTCGCAAGAGTTTCCCCTACAACTTAACTTGCCACACAAAGAAAATATACACACTTCCAATTTTCTCCAAACCCCCAAAACTCCAATTCACACAACATACCACAAGCAATTCTAAATATCCATCAACTTACACATAATATTCTAAACACATTCTTTTCAAGGAATCTATCATCATACACCAAAAATATAATAAGATGTTATTTCCTTAAATAATCATAACTCTTAATACATTATAAACTTATTATATCCAACCTCCACAACACAATATTTATAGACATGCCAAAAATCACCATTTACAAAATATCCTACCCAAAATGTGATATCTACTCTGATGCTACTCTTCTGGTCTTGAAGAACACCCTCCGCTCCTAACCTGAGCGTGATAAAAATTAACGCGCTGAGTGAAAGACTCAGTGGTGCTAAATAACCAACAATGAAATTAACAAGAATAGCCAAGGCAAATCTTAAATTACTCAACTATATATATACCGAAATCGCATTCATTTAATTCAAATACTTTGAAAGCAATGAGAAGATTATAAATACAAATATGTCTTTATTCTTTTATAGCAACAATAAAATTTCATTTTTCGTTAAGGCTCGTACTCATGCAGAATGAACATAAGCAGATTTGATCGTGGCCTATGTTAGTGTGAACCCCTTTCCCCGGATATCATATATGCATGTGATGCATATGACAAAAGAAAGAAATGCACGTGAGTGTGTGAGTCGCCACCTTGTTTAATTATTTTTAGGGTAAACTAGGAAAAAACCCTAAGTGACTCCATTTTTAATTAACCTAGTTACTAGATTAATTATCCCAATGTTTAAGGCACAATCTACGAACCCGAGATGGATCCCGAGACTATGTCATGCTGATGAACTAACCGATGAATGAATGTTTTGCAGGGTGAATGATGCAATTTGACTAATTTTAATGTTTAAATGATTTCGACTTGCCGCCCGGGGTGAAATCCCGAACGTGCCTACGTACTTCCATTTGAATGGAAGATCAAAGTCAACGTAGTTTGATAGGCCTTCTTTGAAGGGCTTTGAATGGGTATGCTTTATGCATGATTGTGTGTATGCTTCGTGCATTTTTGTTTAGGCATTTTGCCAAAAGATCGATTGATTCGATTAGGCGTTCGTCGCCAAAAAAGTTGGTTTTAAGGCATTTAGCCAAAAATTGGTTCATTTTAAGGCATTTTGCCAAAAATGTCGATTTTACGGCTTTGAGCCGAAAATGGTTGATTTTAAAAGCATTTTGCCAAAAATGTCGATTTTACGCGATTTATCGCTAAAATGGTTGATTTTACGGTTTTAAGCCGAAAATGCTTGATTTTAAGGCATTTTGCCAAAAGATTGATTTTAAGCGATTTGTCGCTAAAATGGTTGATTTTAAGCTTTTGGCCGAAAATGGTTGATTTTAAGACATTTTGCCAAAAGATTGATTTTAAGCGATTTGTTGCTAAAATGGTTGATTTTGGGCCTTTGGCCGAAATGTGTTGTTTTAGGCAATTAGTTTGCCAAAATGTGCGATTTAGGCTTTAATGCCACGATTATCGATTAATCGGGCGTTCGAGCTTAATCACAATTTATTGTCGAAACGTGATTGATTAAGGCTTTTAGCCACAATTATTGATTAATTGGACTTAAGCCGGATTTGTTCGAAATAAGGCAATTGAACCGTAGTTATTAATTAACTAGGCTCTTTTAACCAATATTATCGGATTTAAGGCTTTAATACCACAGTTATTAATTAACCGGACATTTAAGCTTAATCGTGTTTAATTAAGACAGTTTATTTGTCTAAATGATGACGTGAATGCATTTATGCAATTGTAGAATTATTAAGAGTAGAAGAGAAATATGCATGAAGTGCTAAAATTAAATAGGCAGAGTTTTGTTTACATACCTGATTTAATCGACGACCGCTTCTTAACTCCAGATTAAGCTCCTCGCTTAGGAAATATTAATTAATTTTAATTTGTTTAATTTTAATGTCCAAATATCACAATAAAAATGCAATAAAAATTAAATAAAATGCAAAAAAACGGTAAAAGAATCGCAAAGAGCGCGGGGGGAGAAAGATCGTCCGTCAACACAGACAGCGGTGTCGAAATTGGACTGAAAATGGCCTATTTATAGGCCATTTTCGGGTCCAGGGCGGCAGGTGCCGCCTGGCAGGGCGGCAGGTGCCGCCTGGCAGGGCGGCAGCTGCTGCCCAGGCGGCTCGGCGGCAGCTGCCGCCCAGGCGGCAGCTGCCGCCCAGGCGGCTCGGCGGCAGCTGCTGCCTGGCTGGGCGGCAGGTGCCGCCTGGGAGGTTGGGCGGCAGGTGCCGCCTGCAGGGGCGGCAGCTGCCGCCCAGGCGGCTGGGCGGCTGCTGCCGCCGGAACTGGCGGCTGCTGCCGCCGTGTCCGGCGGCCGGCGCCGCCGTGGCCGTTGGGATCCCCCGTATTTCACTCCAAGGGCTTTTCCGGGAGTTCTGGACCTCCAAAAATTATTCCGGGACCAGTTCTGCGATCCTCGCGACATCCCGGACGTTTTAAGTACCATATTGGCATACTTTCGGTGAACTTCCAAAATGGCGTTCGGTCCGGCCGGACTGTTTGCAGTCCAGGATAATTGGCTCTTTGAGCCTCAAAATTTGAGTATTCACAGTTGCCCCCCGCCGGCGACCATAAAAATGATTTATGGGAGTCGGTGGTTCTCTGAAACGCAAATTTTGATGGCGGAAATCAGACGCATTCAGGAGACCCGCCCTTTGGCTATTTGCTTATAAATAGCTTGAAAAAACTCATTTTCATTCATTCTAACCTTTCCAAATCAAAGAGCTCTCTCAAATTCTCTCAACTTCTAAAGTTCTAAGAACCTTTCTTTCATGGCTTCCTCGGACTTAAGCGGTGAGGAATATCTGGAGTCTTTGGGGATTTCTCTTGACGAGGTCAAGCTTACGGCGGACGCTGATACTCACGCCTCCGTGACTGGTATCTTCGCCCAGGTAAGCCTACCTTTATGGCATTATTATCATCTTTTTCAGGCCAAAGTTGGGAATTTTCGGGCCTTAGGCCGAATTGTGAATTTTCGGGCCTGTGTGGCCGAAAATGTGAATTTTGGGCCTCTGTGGCCTGATTGTGATTTTTCGGGCCTGTGTGGCCGAAAATGTGAATTTTAGGCCTCTGTGGCCTGATTTGTGATTTGTGGGCCTCTGTGGCCAGATTGTGAATTTCCGGGCCTGTGTGGCCGAAAATGTGAATTTTGGGCCTCTATGGCCTGATTTGTGATTTTTCGGGCCTGTGTGGCCGAAAAATGTGAATTTTCGGGCCTGTGTGGCCGAAAATGTGAATTGTGGGCCTCTGTGGCCAGATTGTGAATTTCCGGGCCTGTGTGGCCGAAAATGTGAATTTTGGGCCTCTGTGGCCTGATTTGTGATTTTTCGGGCCTGAGTGGCCGAAAAATGTGAATTTTCGGGCCTGTGTGGCCGAAAATGTGAATTTTGGGCCTCTGTGGCCTAATTTATGATTTGTGGGCCTCTGTGGCCAGATTGTGAATTTCCGGGCCTATGTGGCCGAAAATGTGAATTTTGGGCCTCTGTGGCCTGATTTGTGATTTGTGGGCCTCTGTGGCCAGATTGTGAATTTTCGGGCCTGTGTGGCTGAAAATGTGAATTTTGGGGCCTGTGTGGCCGAAAATGTGAATTTTTGTTTTTATTTTTCTGCACTCACTGTTTTATTGGTATGCATGCTAAGGTAGAATGAAGACATTATCCTTAGTAAAGAACTGAAGGATAACTCTTATATTGCTTTACCTTCTAGGATCCTTATATCAAATTGGATGTGGGTGAGACCTCTATGTCCCAAATCTCGGTCGGAATATTCGATCCTAGCCACCCGGTTGGAGCGATTATCAGTCCGTCCCATCTGGGTTACCTGAGGCATTTCGATGCGGGCCGAAACAGTCACAAGGAGTTACTGGGCGCTTTGGCCGAGAGATGGTGGGACACCACTAATACTTTTCATTTTTCTTGGGGCGAGATGATAATGACCCCTGTGGACTTTTCTGTGATCTCCGGGATCCCTTTTGGCACTCGGCCGATTGAATTATATAATGACTGGAGGACAGAGATCTCCTCTGACCGGATGGTGGAGCTGATCGGGATAGATCTGCCTCGGATCTTCAGGCCAAGCTCTACTACTCCAGCCTTGAGCGTTTCCAGACGCTGGTTGCATCTCCAGGCCCCCCGGTATTTATGCCAGACACAAGCGGGGAGAGCTGACGGCTACTCAGGTGGCCAGATTCACTTTATTGCTGGTATTTGCTTCGACCTTTTGGTCCAACAGAAAAGAGAAGTTCAATCCTTCTATCTTGAAGAGTTTGGAAAACCTAGCCCATCTTACGGAGTACGACTGGGCCGGCGCTATTCTGAGTCGTATGTACGACGACATGTGTGATCTGAGTCGGAGCCATTGTAAACTCAGCGGGACCTACTACTTATGGGAGGTAATGTGGAGAACATTCTGTATTTTTCTCGTTTTATTTGACCTCTCTTGACTCTTGTTTCTTCTTCTTTTCATTTGCAGAGTTGGGCATTTGAGTACTTTCCTTATACTCACCCAGAGCAGATTCATGCTGATCTCGGATTGGGTTTGGTACCTTTGGCTTGGAGATGGTACCGAACAAACCTTCATACCAGTCGGCACAAGGATTCGCTAAAGGATCTGAGAGCCTTTTTTGATACTTGTAGTTTGGCGCAGGTATGTGTCTAGTAATTCTTGAACATGTTGAATAAAAAGGATTTATTAACATATTTGCTTCTTTTATAGGTTGAGGTAGGGGCGATGGCTACCCATCTACAGAACTGGATTCAGGTTGACCCCCGTTTCCAGCGGTCGGACGACTTGTCTCGGCGGAGGCTGGTTCTGTCGCACCCCATTCTGAGACGATATTACTTGGGCGAGAGGGTAGACTTTCAAATAAGAGGTTGTCGTTCTATTCCTCATTCTCCTCCCGAGGACATGCGGGTGGGTAAGCACATGACGCTCACCGATGCTCATACTGAGGGTGTTCCGTATGAGGAGTTCACCTTGGAGGGAGATTACGCCGAGTTTTGCAGGCTTTTCTTGATGCAGCCTATTGAGTCTCGGCTTGATAGTTTTCAGAGATCGGCTCCTTCCCATCGGCCCGCCACTCGTTCTTCTCGGGCTTCAGGTCCCTCGAGTAGTACTCCAAGGAGGAGGGCTACGACCGATCCTTCTTCTTCTACTCCGGTTAAAGGTTCTTCTCAAGCCGGGCCTAGCCATTCGGCCGGTCATTCCAGGGCTCCTCGGGCTGTTTCGGAGGCTACGGGGTCGCTTCATTGAGATTTGGCCAACTTACGTCTTCCGTACAACATTTCCTACCATACTCCTGACGTTCCTCTAGCCTTTCGAGAAGTCTCGTTGGAAAATGTGGATCGCTTGAATCTGCCTTCCGAGGACATTACTGAGGTAAGTAAAGACAGCTAAAGCTCTCACAAAAAGGATTTATAAGAGATTTGATGTTGACCTGCATTTTTTTTTTCTTAGGTTCCTGCCGGATTGGTCAGTCAGATGATGGAACTGATACTTGGGATGCAATAAGAGCTGTCTGCGTCTTGGACTCGGGAGGCTTATGATGATCAGAGGAGGAGGAGGCCCCGCCGCTGAAGCCATGATTGCCAGATTTTTTTTTCTCTCTTTTTTTTTTTTTTCTCTTTTTTTTTTTTTTGAACTTCTGTACTAAACTTTGACCATGCTTCTGCACTGTACTTTTGTACTGAATTCTATTCGTACCTGCACTTGGTTAGTACTGAAAATATGTATGCATGTGTATCGAATGTGACATAAAATGGGATTTTATCGTTTCGATTTATGAAAACTTTTATTTATATTATTTTTTTTATGTGTGTGGGGGCCGCTGCCGCCATCATTCGGCGGGAATTCGGCGGCTGCTGCCGCCGTCATTCGGTGGCAATTCGGCGGCTGCTGCCGCCATCATTTCGGCGGCTGCTGCCGCCCTTATTCGGTGCATTTTCTCTATAAAAAATGGCTCTTCGTTTTGGTTTTGCACTCACTCTTTTTCTTGAGATCTTAGCAAGGAAAACAAAGCCGTTTCTCATCCTCCTTCTTTTTCAAACAATGAATCCCCTTTTTAACCACAGCATGCACAGCTAGACTAAGAGTCTCTCCAAAGTTGAAAAGATCAACTTAGGGAGGTACGGTCTTTCTCCTATCATTACTCTCAGGGGGGTGGTAGTTGAATGGGATTTCTTATGGGCCTGCATCCGGCTTTGGGATCCAGAGGCCCATGTTTTCCGGTTCGGAGCTATGATGGAGGAGATGTGCCCTCTTTTTGAGGAGTTCTGTGCTATTATCGGGTGTGATCCCAATGCCCCTCTAGTCAGGCATGAGGTCAAAGTCGGGTATGTTCGGTCATTTGAAAGTTTATTTCAATTCAGCCGGCCACAAGCTAGGGCGATGATTGTTGACGACCAGAAAGTAATTCTGCTGCCCCTGATTGATGAATTTTCAGAGGTTCTTTCAGATGACCCAGACCGGATGAGGCTGAGGATGCGGGCTTTTGTATTTTGCTTATTATCTGGTTTCTTGTTTAACAAGGACCCAGGCTTCGGGGATCTGTGATTTTGCCCTATGATTCGACAGATGGAGGACATGAGTTGCATTGGCGGCATTGTGCTGTCAGAGACTATCCGGAGCCTTGACAGAGCTGCTCTAGGCTTCGAGGACTGGACGGTTTCTCCGATTATTCTCCAGGTACTTCTTTTCTTCTCATCTCTTCTTTACTTATTGTTTTGGTTCATTCCCTTGTAATAGAAAGGATCCATTACTCAGGTTTGGTTGAAGGATCACCTTCAAGTGGTCGCTGTTCCTACCCGTTTGCCTTACAACCCTTCTCAGTATCGTATGCGAAGGATCTTGATCACACACCCGTCTGCTGACGCATGGACCTCATGGCTGATTGAATTGGGTCCAAACGAGGTATTGTGGTTTGTTCCCTGGTATGACATCACTTGCTTTATCCAGGTTAGCTTTCGTCATACTCAGGTTTACCTTTTAGGCCTTACACATTATACCTGGTACTGCGCTTCGCGCGTTTTGAGGCAGATGGGGATAGATCAAACTGTTCCGATTATGGATGATTCTTTAGCTGATTCAGCCATCACTCCGGGAGTTACTCGAGCCGTTCTTAGGGCATGGGTTAGAGACCATCACATGGTTAGGCCCTTACCTAATCCTGCTGGTATTCATACTTCTCCTGAATATCGGACCTGGTTCATGACCGTTGTCTGGCCAGTGGAAAAGCCAAGGAGGAACGCATTGCTGAGTGCACTCGAGGGTTGGACTCAGGCTGACGCTGGTGATGGGATTAGGACTGATGAGGAGATCATGTTGGCTCCTCGGACAGGCGAGGCTGGAGGGAGTTCAGCAATTGGGGATGACTCGGAGGACGTTGCCCCACGGAGGCGACGGGGTACCTAGACTCTAATAGGCTTTTGGACTTTTGGTGTTTTGGCTTTGTTTGAACTCTTTTGTCTTTTACTTGGGACTTTGGGTGTGGATTTTGGTGTTTTGGCATTGGATTTTTGGATGTATGTTCCTTTGGATTTGGACTTTATTATTTATTTTTCTTGGTCTCTTTAGTTTTCTGCTTGACTTTGGACTGTTTGACTTTATTGCTTTTAATTGGGCATGTTATCGTCTTTTAAGCTTTCCAAGCATTTTCCAACTTTATTTATCTAAGCTCTGATTTTTGCCTAAGCCGCCCTTTTGGGTTTTCAACTTAGCGAGCTACCCATTTTTGCCTAAGCCGCCCTTTCCGGGTTTTCGACTTAGCGGGCCCCGACTTTTGCCTAAGCCGCCCTTTCGGGTTTTCGACTTAGCGGGTTTTTTTTTTTATTTTTTATTTTTTATTTTTTTTTATTTATTATTTTTTTATTATTAGCAAAGAAGAAAGAACGATGAAATGATGATTTTTATTAATGTTTAGACCGTGCCCAAACAGGGCTGCCTACATATCTCCGATATATAATTTCTTTTTTTTTTTCGAAGAGAATCAGGTCTAATGTAGTTCGTTTTACATTATGCAATGCTTATACAAAATATCTCTTTAACTGATCTAAATTACATGGATTTGCAAATTCTAAACCATCCAAATCAGTCAAGATGACGGCTCCGCCGGACAATACTTTCTTCAACACATACGGGCCAGCCCAATGAGGACGAAACTTCCCACGTGGATCTTGAATTGGCTGTCTAATTTCCTTCAGAACCAAACAACCTTCTTCGAGTTTTCGGTCTTTGACCTTCTTGTTAAAATGCCGTGCCATTCTTCTCTGGTAGACTTGAGTTTGGTGGATTGCTTGCAACCGCTTTTCATCCATACCCAAAAGTTGCAAATGATAATTCTTCGCCCAATCTGCTTCGCTGATCTGGCTCTCCTGGATAATCCTTGCCGACTGAACTTCCAGCTCAATAGGCAATACTGCTTCCATACCGTATACCAACGAATACGGAGTTGCTCCGGTGGGCGTTCTAATCGAAGTCCTATATCCCCATAAGGCATTCGGTAGCTGTTCATGCCAAGCTTTATGCTTTTTAACTGTCTTCTGCAGAATGACTTTTATAGCTTTATTCGCGGCTTCTACAGCTCCGTTTGTTTGTGGACGATAGGGCGAGGACTTATGATGTTGAATTCTTGTTTCTTTCAACAAATTAGAAAATTCACTCTGAAAGTGAGACCCATTATCTGTGATGATCTCGAAAGGCGTTCCGTACCGACAAAGGATGTTAGTACGAACGAACTGTGCTGCCTTCTTGGCATTTAAAATCGAATAAGAGGCTGCTTCGATCCATTTAGTGAAATAATCTACAGCAACCAGGATGAATTGATGACCGTTAGAGGCCTTCGGGTGGATTTTTCCGATCACATCTATGCCCCAAGTTGCAAAAAGCCATGGTGAGGTGATAGGATTCAAATTGACTGGAGGCTGCTTTTGCAGCTTAGCAAAAATTTGACATTCGTGGCACTTCTGCGCGTGCCTCACGCAATCTGCATTCATGGTTGACCAGTAATAACCCAGGTTCACAATTTTTCGAGCCAAGGCTATCTCGTACATGTGTGGACCAGATTCCCCATTATGTAAGGAATCCATGATGGTTTGAGCTTCTCCCTCATCAACGCACCTTAGGTGCAGGCCATTCCAACTTCTCTTGTACAGAACTCCCCCAGTAAGGAAATATCCGGATGCTAGCTGTCTCAATGTCCGTTGATCAGTCTTGGTGGATCCCTCTGGGTAGGCTTCATTCTGAAGATAATTCTGTATATCCCAATACCAAGGCTTGTCATCGACCAAATTCATGATATGTGCTGGCTGTTTCTGCAGCCGCACTGTTAGAGGTCGGATGACTCGGTCTCCTTCTACATTGACCATGGAGGCTAAAGTAGCCAGAGCATCTGCGAACTGATTTTTGGCTCGCGGCACGTAGTGGAAGGATAAATCCTCAAATTGCTGAGCCAATTCGTCCAAGCGTTGTAGGTAAGGAACCAAACGCTCTTCTTTAATTTTCCATTTCCTTAAAGCTTGGGAGACTATTAAGTTAGAATCTCCGAAAACCTTGAGGATCTTTATCTCCTTTTCCAGGGCTGCTTCTAACCCCTTTATGCAAGCTTCATACTCGGCTTCATTATTGGTGCAGTCGAAATCTAATTTGACTGCGATCGGGACATATTCGCCACAAGGAGTTTTGAATACGACTCCAACCCCATTTCCATGGTAGTTCGAAGCTCCATCGAAGTACATTTCCCAGACTTCACTTTCCAAGCTCAACAAGTCTTCATCAGGAAATTCTACCTCTGGCATTTTGTCTTCGACCGGTAATTCTGCTAATTGATCGGCTAAGGCTCCGCCTTTCACCGCCTTCCGTTGCACAAATTTCAAATCATAAGCAGCGAGTACTGACACCCACTTAGCCATCTTACAATCAAGAACCGGCCTCTCCATAAGGAATTTCAAGGGGTTCGATTCAGAAACAACGTTTGTGGTGTAAGATGAGAGGTAGTGCTGCAGCTTTGTACAGGCCCATACTAGAGCCAAACACAATTTCTCTATCGTATTGTATTTTAACTCATATTCTAGCATCCTTTTGCTGAGGTAATACACGGCATTTTCTACCCTTGTATCTTCTGCTTGTTGAGCTAGCATTGCACCCATCGCTTCTTCTGTCACCGATAAGTACAGCAGCAACGGCTTTCCTAGCCTTGGTGGCTGTAAAACTGGTGGGGATAACAGATACTGTTTGACTTGGTCGAAAGCTCTCTGACAATCCTCATTCCATTTGACGGCTACTCCTTTTCTGAGCAATTTGAAAATTGGTCCACAAGTATCGGCCAATTGGTTGATGAATCGGCTGATGTACTGTAGCCTTCCCAGGAAACCCCGAACTTCTTTTTCCGTCCTTGGTGCTGGCATTCCCAAAATGGCTTTGGATTTTGAAGGGTCAATCTCTATGCCCTTCTGGCTGACCATATGCCCTAGAAATACTCCGGATGTAGCTACAAACAGGCATTTTGCCGGGTTGAGCTTCAAATTGTACTTTCGAAGTCTAAGGAAGAACTTCTCAAGTGCGGTTGCGTGTTCGTCAGCTATTTTTGACTTAATGACCATATCGTCGACATACACTTCTACTTCTTTGTGAATCATGTCATGGAAGATGGTCGTTGCCATTCTTTGATAGGTTGCCCCGGCATTTTTGAGCCTAAAAGGCATGACCCTGTAGCAGTAGGTTCCCCATTCCGTGATGAATGCCGTCTTCTCTTTGTCTGGCAAATGCATCATTATTTGGTTGTATCCAACAGCAAGATCGGTCAAGGAGACCATCTCGTGTCCTGCCATTTGGTCCACCAACAAGTCAATATGTGGTAGGGGGAAGTCGTCCTTTGGACATGCTTTATTCAAATCCCGGTAATCCACACACATTCTGACTTTGCCATCTTTCTTCGGCACTGGCACGATGTTTGTTAACCATGTCGGGTAGGCAATGGGTTCTATGAATTGATTTTCCAGCTGTTTGGCCACTTCCTCCTTGATTTTCAAGGACCATTCGGTCTTCAGCCTTCTTAGCTTCTGCTTCACTGGCTTAGCCTCGGGATATACTGGAATCTTGTGCACCACTATTGCTGGGTCAATTCCCGTGATGTCACTTGCCTTCCACATGAAACAATCGGCAAACTTCCTCAAGCATTCACTGACCTGTCCCTTGTTCACACAGTCAAATGCAATGTATGTATGTTCATTTTCTTCTTTGCCAATTATTATTTTTTCTTTTTCATTTTTTATTTCATTTATATGATTATTTTTGCTTGGAAATGCTTGGAAAGATAGACACGCAGGGTAGTCAATAATTTGCAAGCCTTTATTGATCATGACAGAATCGTCTTCAAAGATTACATCAAATTTGAAATCTGGATTTTCGAAATCCAACACAGATAGCTCAGAACTAGGACTGGACTCTGACTCGGTTTCAGACTCGGGGTCAGACTCAACACAGGACTTGATTACATATTTTGACTCTAGGTTTGACTCGGGAGGGGGTTTATCAGCAGCGTGCTCCTCCTCGGCGTTCCAATTGGTGAGAGGGCCTTCATTCGGCTTGATCAGGCTCAACAGATCTTGGTCCCCATCATTTCCTGTAATGACTGCAACCTCGTCAAAGAGACTCGGCAGCATGAAGTCTTCCACTTCCAGTTCGGTTGTTACCTCTTCGGATAAGTCATTCAAGTCCAGGACACAGGTGTCATTCATTTCTAGGAATAGCTCGAAAGGATCGATCAATTCCTGGTCAGAAATAATAGCATTTACCCCGTGATTTGGTAAGGGATTAGTGCTAATGTTTGGTTTACTTCTCGGAATAATTGAACCATCGTCTACCAGGTCTTGGATGCGGTTCTTAAGCGTCCAGCACGCTTCAGTCTCGTGCCCATGACCTTGATGATATTCACAGTATTCATTGGTTCGGTATTTTCTTGGTAAAGGGTAGGGTGGCGGCCTTGCTTCCAAAGGCTTGATGTAGTTGGCCTTGACAGCCTCTCGGAAAACCAAAAGGATTGGCATCCCGAGATCAGTATATGTCCTTCTTGACCGATTGCCATATCTCATATTGCCCACACGTAAAGGATTCGTGGGGGTGATGCTTGCCATTTCATGGACTTTGCCAGCTTGGCTAGGCTTCTCGTATTTTGAGGAACCTGAGTCCTCTTTCAGTTGTCCAATTTGAAGTAAATCTTCTACCTTCGTAGCAGTGGCAATGAGCGACTGGAACGATGGTAGGTATTGAGTTTGTAGTTGGTGTTGGTAGACAGGCTGTGGGTTCTTTATTATTATGTCCACCTGTTCTTGCTCAGAAGGTCGGTTAATCATTTGGGCGACCTTGGTCCTTTTCCTCGTAAGGAATGAGGGAAAGGGTTCATTGTTTTTCTGTTTGGTGGTTTCCAGTTTTTTTTTTCTCGTTTTCTGGGCTTCCGGCTCAGAAGCAGTTTTGGAAGGCACGTCCTCCAGATTAAGGGTAGGGTTTGAGGATGCAGATGCAGCACCAGGTCCTTGATTGGAGGCAGCATGATCATTTCCCCCAACTGCAGCCCCATTTCCATTACTACTGCCTAGTTCAGCTAATAGGGCAATTCTTTGGGCAGCCAATGCCCCATTCATTTTAGCTTCGATTCTGGCTTCCATTCTGGCCTCGAGTTGTTCAATGAGGGTTTGGATGTCAGCAAGTGATGCCATTGGTGTAGTTGAAGTTGATGAGGTTGGTGATAGCACAGTAGGTGTAGTTGACACTTGAACAGGGGGTACTTGTAAGTATGAGGGTAACTGGATTAAGGGTATAGTAGTATCAGGGTAGCTGATATGAGAGAGAATGACTCTTTGTCCAACTGTGCATGACCAAAATATATATTTTTTGTGTTCTCCATGTGTTTACCCAATGTTTATGATATGTCGTGAATGCGCATAACAACACATCATAATCTGTTTTAATGAGATGCTTCATATCACGGGGTGCATATAGTCCTAAAGGATAGGTTCTATAGGCTATGACACAAATAGAGAATCGGCTTATTAAGGGACCCTTGAACCTTGAGTATGGATATACCTAACCACATGTGAAACAAGGAGTTTCGCGTGGGTCCAACGGTACGCATACCCATGTGCCACCTCCAAAAGGATTAGAGATGGTTTGCGGTAACAGGGAGGACGCTTTGGCTGTCCGTTGGCATAATCAAAGAGACCTGCCGATCAGCGCTACTTGCTATCCAGACTCAGAAATTTGAACAGAAAGAGAAGAAATTCATTTGAAGTTCATTTTTTTTATGCAATGGAGAAAAGGATTCTCAATCGTGCAAATAAATCAACAAGTTTTAATGTCTTAATCACATTAATTAAGTCCAGATTTCCATATCAAGTATTCTTAAGGAAAGAACACTTGATTCATATCTGCAAAACAAAGCATTGTAAAATAATACCCTAAAGAAGGGCGGGTTAGTTTACACAACAATCGTAGTCCGCTTTATGTAAAATGATTACATATTACTTCCCCAGTGAAGTCGCCAAACTGTGAACCCCTTTCCCCGGATATCATATAGGCATGTGATGCATATGACAAAAGAAAGAAATGCACGTGAGTGTGTGAGTCGCCACCTTGTTTAATTATTTTTAGGGTAAACTAGGAAAAAACCCTAAGTGACTCCATTTTTAATTAACCTAATTACTAGATTAATTATCCCAATGTTTAAGGCACAATCTACGAACCCGAGATGGATCCCGAGACTATGTCATGCTGATGAACTAACCGATGAATGAATGTTTTGCAGGGTGAATGATGCAATTTGACTAATTTTAATGTTTAAATGATTTCGACTTGCCGCCCGGGGTGAAATCCCGAACGTGCCTATGTACTTCCGTTTGAATGGAAGATCAAAGTCAACGTAGTTCGATAGGCCTTCTTTGAAGGGCTTTGAATGGGTATGCTTTATGCATGATTGTGTGTATGCTTCGTGCATTTTTGTTTAGGCATTTTGCCAAAAGATCGATTGATTCGATTAGGCGTTCGTCGCCAAAAAAGTTGGTTTTAAGGCATTTAGCCAAAAATTGGTTCATTTTAAGGCATTTTGCCAAAAATGTCGATTTTACGCGATTTATCGCTAAAATGGTTGATTTTACGGTTTTAAGCCGAAAATGCTTGATTTTAAGGCATTTTGCCAAAAGATTGATTTTAAGCGATTTGTCGCTAAAATGGTTGATTTTAAGCCTTTGGCCGAAAATGGTTGATTTTAAGACATTTTGCCAAAAGATTGATTTTAAGCGATTTGTCGCTAAAATGGTTGATTTTGGGCCTTTGGCCGAAATGTGTTGTTTTAGGCAATTAGTTTGCCAAAATGTGCGATTTAGGCTTTAATGCCACGATTATCGATTAATCGGGCGTTCGAGCTTAATCACAATTTATTGTCGAAACGTGATTGATTAAGGCTTTTAGCCACAATTATTGATTAATTGGACTTAAGCCGGATTTGTTCGAAATAAGGCAATTGAACCGTAGTTATTAATTAATTAGGCTCTTTTAACCAATATTATCGGATTTAAGGCTTTAATACCACAGTTATTAATTAACCGGACATTTAAGCTTAATCGTGTTTAATTAAGACAGTTTATTTGTCTAAATGATGACGTGAATGCATTTATGCAATTGTAGAATTATTAAGAGTAGAAGAGAAATATGCATGAAGTGCTAAAATTAAATAGGCAGAGTTTTGTTTACATACCTGATTTAATCGACGACCGCTTCTTAACTCCAGATTAAGCTCCTCGCTTAGGAAATATTAATTAATTTTAATTTGTTTAATTTTAATGTCCAAATATCACAATAAAAATGCAATAAAAATTAAATAAAATGCAAAAAAACGGTAAAAGAATCGCAAGGAGCCCGGGGGGGAGAAAGATTGTCCGTCAACACAGACAGCGGTGTCGAAATTGGACTGAAAATGGCCTATTTATAGGCCATTTTCGGGTCCAGGGCGGCAGGTGCCGCCTGGCAGGGCGGCAGCTGCCGCCCAGGAGGCTCGACGGCAGCTGCCGCCTGGGAGGTTGGAGGCGGCAGGTGCCGCCTGGCAGGGCGGCAGCTGCCGCCCAGGCGGCTGGGCGGGAGCTGCCGCCTGGGAGGCGGGGAGGCTGCTGCCGCCAGAACCGGCGGCTGCTGCCGCCGTGTCCGGCGGCCGGCGCCGCCGTGGCCGGTGGGATCCCCCGTATTTCACTCCAAGGGCTTTTCCGGGAGTTCTGGACCTCCAAAAATTATTCCGGGACCAGTTCTGCGATCCTCGCGACATCCCGGACGTTTTAAGTACCATATTGGCATACTTTCGGTGAACTTCCAAAATGGCCTTCGGTCCGGCCGGACTGTTTGCAGTCTGGGATAATTGGCTCTTTGAGCCTCAAAATTTGAGTATTTACAGTTAGCGCCACCCCCATCACATACTCGTGGCCTATGAAAGCACCACCCCCATAAGCACCACCCCCATCACACAATCGTGGCCTATGAAAGCACCACCCCATCACACAAATAAGCGCGTCTGCCTATTTATAAGGGCTGGTAACCCTAGCACCACCGGGACTAAAATAATACCAAGTCCCGGACCGATGGTACTATTCACAGACCGGTAAATCACTATTACCAGAAAATCAGTTTGTTACATTAGATCTTACCAAAGCCCTATTTAGAATGTAACAGGTAGTGTTAACTGCTTCTGCCCAGAAATACTTTGGTAGTTTAGAATCACTTAGCATGGTTCTGGCCATTTCTTGAAGTGTTCTATTCTTGCGTTCCACTACTCCATTTTGTTGAGGTGTTCTAGGTGCTGAGAAGTTATGGAAGATTCCTGACTCATTGCAAAAAGTATTGAATTTCTGATTTTCAAATTCTCCTCGATGATCACTTCTAATTGCTGAGATGTTGTATGCTTTCTCATTTTGTATTCTCTTGCAAAGATGAACAGACATGTCATATGACTTATCCTTATTTCTAAGGAAGAGTGTCCAGGTGAATCTAGAGTAATCATCTACAATAACAAAATGCATAGAATTTTCCTCCAAGACTAGAAGGAGTAATTGGACCGAATAGATCAAGGTGCCGCAATTCTAAAGGTCTAGAAGTAGAAACCATGCCCTTGGATTTAAAAGATGTTCTGGTTTGTTTGCCCATTTGACAAGCATCACAAATGTGATCTTTTTCGAATTTCAACTTTGGCAAACCTCGAACCAAATCTTTCTTAAAGCGGAATAAAGTAAAATGTTCATTTGTTGCTATTAAAGAGGAATGACGAGAGTGATAATTGAAAAAGAAGTATTTATTTATCAATAAAGTGTTGCTTCAGATAATAAGTAACTTTAATTCCTATAAAGTGATAATATAAGTTTTACCCATAAAGCACATTTATTGAAAGAGAAAAATTTTATGCCTCCTCATTGTAAAACAAAACGCCTCAATGTTAATTATCTTAGTAATCAAAGTGAAAAAAAAAATCATATATATGCACGTGTGTGATTATTTTAAATTACATTTCATTATGACTTTCGACAAATAATTTTACATAGTTATTGGCAATCCTTTAAATCTGAATCCATGCATTGCACAAATTTCAAACCCTATTTTTCAATACATTTGAATATGTATGTTGCTATTTGCATTGTAGTTTTTATGAGTAGTTCGTAATAAAGTTTGGAATAAAAGTAAAATATTAGAAATTTTTATTAATCTAGGTTTGTATTAGTTAGAAATTCTAAGAATAATGTAATTTTTAAAAGGTAATTGCGATTTTTATATAAATAAATTAATTGAAAGTTAGTTATGCAATATAAAGGTGGTAGTTTATATTTATATCTAAATAAGTGCAAAAAAATTGCAAAACTTGTTTTGCATTTAGGTTTTGTAGCATTGAGCTGAGAAAGCTAAATTAGATATTATAAAGAAATTGAATGAAACGACCCAAAAATTCATTTCATAGAATTTTGATTTAAAAACAAAAATTTTATTCGAACCAATGAAATTCAATGGAAAATAATTTATTATTGCTTTACCGGACCCATAAACTAGTTTGAATTTTTTGAAAACCAAGTGAAAAACCTGTAAACCGAGTCAAATCACTGAATTGGACCAAACTGATTCAAATCGAACCAGAATGGCCCAGAAAACTCTAGAACTGCGTTCTTTCTTCTTCTTCTTCCCTCTCTAGCGTGCATAGGCGACCCTCCTCCCTCCTTCTCGTTTTCAGCCACCGCTCGATGAGAGTGAGGTGGCAATCGACTCACCTCGTGTCACTAGTCAAGTTTCCAGCCTTCCCTCGCTCCAATCGAACCTCCAGTGGCGCAAAAAAATGACCTCCTCTACCTCTTAGCGACGCAACAGCGACTCCAGCGATATATGCCATTTTCGGCGGTTGCAGCGTGAAGGGGGAGCGCTGATCGCTTCATCTCCTCCATGCGATCGTTACTCCTCCATTAATTTCGGTGACGAAGCTCGGATGACGAAATCACAGGAGTAGCGACGATAAGGTGACTGTCGAGCCCATTTCAGCTAGTTAGGGGACTGAGCTCGTGC
Organism: Jatropha curcas; assembly: GCF_041381405.1. Taxonomy (NCBI): domain Eukaryota; kingdom Viridiplantae; phylum Streptophyta; class Magnoliopsida; order Malpighiales; family Euphorbiaceae; genus Jatropha; species Jatropha curcas. Next base: position 7,325,925 of record NC_143154.1, read on the forward strand.
AACTAACGTAAAAAATGGACTCCTGATGTGAACCCCTTCCCCAAAAATATCATAGGCATATGAATGCATGTGACTAAAGGAAGAATGCACGTGAATGTATGAGTCGCCACCTTGTTTAATTATTTTGGGGTAAACTAGGAAAAAACCCTAAGTGCTCCAATTTTAATTAACCTAAGTCTAGGCTAATTATCCCAATGTCTAAGGCATGGTCTACGAACCCGAGGTGGATCCCGAGACTATGTCATGTTGATGAACTAACCAAAAAATGAATGCTTTGCAAGGTAATTGGACCAATTAAAATGTTTATGTGATTTTGACTTGCCGCTCGGGGTTAAATCCCAAACGTGCCTACGTACTTCCGTTTGAATGGAAGATCAAAGTCAACGTAGTTCGATAGGCCTCTTTTAGAGGGCTTTGAATGGGTATGCTTTATGCATGGGTGTGTGTATGCTTTGTGCATTTTGTTTAGGCATTTTGCCAAAGATTGATTGATTCGATTTAGGCATTTGTTGCCAAAAATGTTGATTTAAGGCTTTTAGCCAAAAAGATTGATTTAGGCAAATTGTTTGCCAAAAGATGATTATTTAGGCGATTATCGCCAAAATTGATTATTTGAAGGCTCTTAGCCAAAATATTGCTTTAGGCAATATATTGCCAAAATTGATGATTGGGCGATTGTCGCCAAATTGATTGATTTAATGGCTTTTAGCCAAAATGTGTTGATTTAGGCAATTTTTGCCAGAAAGTGATTATTTGAAGGCTTTTTAGCCAAAAAGATTTAAGCGATTTGTCGCTAAGAAAAGATTAATCTACTTATAGGCAATTTATTTACCAAAAGTGATCGATTGACTTGCAATGTAGGCAATTTATTGCCAGGAAATCGTGTTTAATTAAGGCCTTTTAGCCACAATTATTGATTAATTGGACTTAAGCCGAATTTGTTCGAAATAAAGGCAATTTCACCATAGTTATTGATTAACTAGGCTTTTTTAGCCAATATTGTCGGATTTAAGCTTAACACCACGATTATTGATTAACCGGGCGTTTAGCCTAAATTTATTTAATTGAGGCAGTTTATTTGCCTAATGATTGACGTGAATGCATTAATGCAGTTGTAGAATTATTAGGAGTAGAAGAGAAGCATGCATGAAGTGCTGAAATTAAATAGGCAGAGTTTAGTTCATGTACCTGATTTAATCGTCGACCGCTTCTTAACTCTAGATTAAGCTCCTCGTTAAGGTAATATTAATTAATTTAAATTTAGTGACCACTTAACAAAGCAAAGAAAGCAATAAAGCTAAACTAAAATGCAGAAAAGCAGTAAAGAATCGCAAGGAGCGTAGGGGAGAAGGAGTGTCCGTCAACACAGACTGAGTGAGTTGAAAGGTCACACCGGGTCTGTATTTATAGGCGAAATGGACTGTGTCGGTGGCCTGGGCCGCCGAGTTCGGCGGCTCGGGCCGCCGGAGTTCGGCGGCTGGGCCGCCTGAGCTCGGCGGCTTGGACCGCCGGAGCTCGGCGGCCTGGGCCGCCTGAGCTCGGCGGCTTAGACCGCCGGAGCTCGGCGCCTGGGCCGCCTGAGCTCGGCAGCAGGGCCGCCGGGGCCGGCGACCCGGCGGCCCGAGCCACAGAAGCCGGTGGTTCTGCTATTTTTTTATTTCGGAGGTTTTTCTGGAAGTTCCGGACCTCCAAAAAATATTCCGGGACCAGTTCCGTGATCCTCGTAATTTTTCAGATGTTTCAAGTACCATATTGGCACACTTCCGGTGAACTTTTCGGATGGCCTCCGGTCCGGTCGGACTGTTTGTAGTCCGGGAAAACTGGCTCTTTGAGCCTCAAAATTTGGGTATTCACAGTTGCCCCCCACCGACAACCATAAAAAATGATTTATGGGAGTCGGTGGTTGTCTGAAACATAAATTTTGAAGGCGAAAATCGGACGCGTCCAGAAGACCCGCCTTTTAGCCTTTTCCTTATAAATAGCTTGAAATTCTCACTTTCCATTCATTCTAAACTCTCCAAATCAAAGAGTTCTCTCAAATTCTCTCAATTTCTAAAGCTTCCAAGCCTCCTTCCTCCATGGCTTCCTCAGATTTTAGCGACGAGGATTTTTTGGGGTCTCTAGGATTTCTCTCGACGAGGTCGATCTTATGGTAGACACTGATACTCATGCCTCCATGACCGGCATCTTCGCCCAGGTAGGCTCCCTTTCACTTTTGTCTGCATATTATTTATTATTTGGGCCTTAAGCCAAATGGTGAATTTTGGGCCTTAGGCCAAATTGTGAATTCTGGGCCTTAGGCCGAATTGTAAATTTTTGGGCCTTAGGCCAAATTGTGAATTTTTGGGCCTTACGCCGAATTGTGATTTTTGGGCCTTAGGCAAAACTGTGATTTTTGGGCCTTAGGCCAAATTGTTGTGAATTTTAAAAAAATTTTCCTGTGCTTACTATTTTTATTAGTATGCATGCTAGGGTAGAATTAAGACATTACCCTTAGTAAGGAACCGAGGAGTAATGCTTAGGTTGCTTTACCTTTTAGGACTCCCATATTAAATTGGATGTGGGTGAGAGTCTGTGGCTGAAGTTCCGCTCGAAATATTTGATCAAAACAACCCGGTTGGCGCGATTATCCGTCCGTCTTATCTGGGCTATCTGAGACATCTTGACATGGGTCGGAGCAACCACAAGGAGTTATTGTGTGCTTTGGCCGAGAGATGGTGGGACACCACCAATACTTTCCACTTCTCTTGGGGCGAGTTGACACTGACCCCTGCGGATTTCTCGGTGATCTCCGGGATCCCTTTCGGCATTCGACCGATCGAGCTATATGATGACTGGAGGACTGAGATCTCCCCCGACCGGATGGTGGAGCTGATTGGGATAGACCTGCCACGGATTGTCGAGTCAGGCTCTGCTACCCCTGCTTTGAGCGTTTCTAGACGCTGGTTATCCCTCCAGGCCCCTGGCATCTATGCTAGATACAGGCGGGGAGAGCTGACGGCTACTCAGGTGGCCCGATTCACCTTGTTGCTGCTGTTTGCCTCGACCTTCTGGTCCAACAGGAAAGAGAAGTTTAACCCTTCTATCTTAAAGAGTTTGGAAAATTTGGCCCATTTGGAGGAGTATGACTGGGCCGGTGCTATTCTGAGCTGCATGTACGACGATATGTGCGATCTGAGTCGAGGTCACTGCAAACTCAGCGGGACCTACTATTTCTGGGAGGTAATGTAAAGAACATTCTTCTTTTCTGTGTTTTTCTGTTCGTCTTGATTTTCTTTTTCACTGATTCTCTTTTTTTTTTTCCGCAGACTTGGGCATTCCAGTACTTTCCTTACACTCGCCCAGAGCTGCTTCAGACTGATCTCGGATCAGGGCTGGTGCCTTTGGCTTAGAGATGGTACAAATCAAACCTTCATACCGTTCGGTGCAAGAAATCGCTGAAGGAGCTGAGAACCTTTTTTGATACTTGTCCTCTGGAGCAGGTATGTGCTTAGTGATTCTTAGATATGTTAAATAAAAAGGATTTATTAACATATTTGCATCTTTTATAGGCTGAAGTGGGGCCAATGACTGCCCATCTACAGAGCTGGATTCAGGCCGATCCTGATTTCCAGCGGTCAGATGCCTTGTCTCAGCGGAGGGTGGTCCTGTCGCACCCCATTCTGCGGCGATATTATTTGGGCGAGAGAGTGGACATTCAGATAAGAGGCTGCCGTACTGTCCCTTATTCCCCTCCTGAGGACATGCGAGCAGGTAGGCAGATGACGTTCACTGCTGCTCATACTGAGGGTATTCCACATGTGGAGTTCCTTATGGGAGGAGATTACGATGAGTTCTACGGAATTTCTTTGATGCCGCCCATTGGATCTCGGCTTGATAGTTTCCAGGGGCCGGTTCCTTCTCAGCCACTTGGCACCCGTTCTTCTCGGGTTCGGGTCCCTCGACTAGGACTCCAAGGAGGAGGCCAATGACCGATCCCACTTCTTTCACTCCGGTTGGGGGTCCGTCGCAGGCCGGGCCTAGCCGATCAACAGGTCCTTCCAGGGCTCCTCGGGCTATTTTGGAGGCTACCGGACCGCTTCACCCAGACCTGGCCAATCTACGTCTACCATACAGTATTCCTTACTATGTTCTTGACAGCCCTCCAGCTCTTCGAGAGGTCTCCCTGGAGAGTGTGGATCGCCCGACTCTTCCTTCCGAAGACATCACTAAGGTAAAGCCTGACACATCTCTCACAAAAAGGATTCATAAGAGATTTGATATTGACTTGTATTTTCCTTTGTATGATTTCCAGGTTCCTGTCCGGTTGGTCAATCAGATGATGGAGCTGGTTCTCAGGATGCAGCAAGAACTAGCTGCAGCCTGGACTCAGATAGCCTTTGATGATCAGAGGAGGAGGAGGCCCCGCCGCTGATAGTTGCTACATTTTCCAGCTTTTCTTTGTTTTTCTCTTACTGTATTTTCTGTACTGAACTTTGCCTGTATCGACACTTGGTTAGTACTGAAAATATGTATGCATGATTATCAAATTTGAAAGAAAATAGGATTTTATTTCGGCCCATTTTATGGAAAATATATTTTTTTTCTTTTAGTACTGAAAAACATTTTTTTTATGCCACAGGAAATTTTATTTTAGATATATACATATATACATTTTTTTTTTTTGGCGGTGGCCGCCGTCATCGGCGGCCTAGGCCTCCGGGCTCGGCAGACTGAGCTGCCGGGTCGGGCGGCCCGAGCCGCCGGGCTCGGTGGCCACAGCCGCCTCCGGGCGCTTTTTTGCCTATAAAAGCTGTCTTTTCTGCCTTTTTTTTCATTCACTCTTTTTTCGAGCCAAACAGCAATTCTGGTCAGTTTCTTCTCTTTTCTTTTTTTTTCTCTATTTTTTTATTTATTTTTTTTAAATAAACAAAAAATAAATAAATAAAAAAACAATGAATCCCTTCTACAACCATAGCATGCACAGCTGGACTAGGAGTCTCTCCAAAGTTGAAAAGATCAATTGGGGGAGGTACGGTCTTTCTCCTGTCATTACTCTTAGGGGTGTAGTAGTTGATTGAGATTTTTTACAGGCCTGTATTAGACTTTTGGATCCTGAAGCCCACGTTTTCCGGTTTGGGGCCATGATGGAGGAGATGTGCCCTCTTTTTGAGGAGTTTTGTGCTATTATAGGGTGTGACCCCAATGCCCCTTTGGTCAAGCATGAGGTAAAAATTGGGTATGTTAGGTCGTTTGAAACCCTGTTTCAGTTCAGCCGACTCCAAGCTAGGGCTATAATCGTTGATGACCAGAAAGCAATCTTGCTGCCCCTGATTGACGAATTCTCAGAGGCTTGCCCAGACGACCCAGACCGAATGAGGCTGAGGATGCAGGCCTTGGTGTTCTGTTTATTGGCTGGCTTCTTGTTTAACAAGGACCCAGGCTTTGGGGATTTGCGTCTTTGCCCCATGGTTCGGCAAATGGAGGATATGGGCTGCATTGGTGGCATTGTGCTGGCCGAGACTATTAGGAGCCTTGACAGGGCTGCTTTAGGGTTCGATGACTGGATAGTCTCTCCCATCATTCTCCAGGTATTTCCCCTTGTTATCTTTCCTCATTTTCTTCTCTTTTTTACTTTATTCCCTTGTAATAGAAAGGATCCATTACTCAGGTCTGGTTAAAGGACCACCTCCAAGTGGTTGCTGCCCCTACTTTCTTGCCCTACAATCCCACTCAGTATCGTATGCGGAGGATTCTGATCACCCATCCGTCTACTGATGCATGGACTTCATGGTTGATTGAGTTAGGTCCCAATGAGGTACTATGGTTCATTGTCTGGTATGACATCACCTGCTTTATCCAGGTTAGCTTCCGCCATTCTCGGGTTTACCTTTTAGGCCTCACACACTGTACTTGGTACTGCGCTTTGCGCGTTTTGAGGCAAATGGGGATAGATCAGACTGTTCCGATTATGGATGACATTTCAGCTGATTCAGCCATTACCCCGGGCATTACCCGAGCCGTCCTTAGGGCTTGGGTTAGAGATCATCGTATGGTTAGGCCTTTACCTAATCCTGCCGGTGTTCAAACTTCTTTTGAGTATCGGGCTTGGTTCATTACTGCTGTCTGGCCGATTGAGAGACCAAGGAGGACTACACTGCTGAGTGTACTCGAAGGTTGGGTTCAGGCTGACACTGATGACGAGGTTGGGACTGGTGAGGAGATTGTGCTGGCCCCTCGGACAGGCGAGATTGTACAGAGCTTAACTGCTAGAGATGACTTAGAGGATGTTGCTCCACGGAGGAGACGAGACACCTAGACTCCTATAGGCTTTTGGACTTTATTGTTTTTTGACTTTTTGCGTTGGCTTTGGATTTTGGATGTTTTGCCTTTTTGGCTTTTTATTTGAGACTCTGGTTTAGACTTTATTATTTATTGTACTTTTTGCTTTCCGCCTGACTTTGGGCTGCTATTGGAATGAGGTTTGACTTTTTAGCTTAAATTGAGAATATCATTTAGCTTTCCAATCATTTTCCAACTTTATTTATTTTAAGCTCTAATTTTTGCCTAAGCTGCCCTTTCGAGTTTTCAACTTAGCGAGCTACCCATTTTTGCCTAAGCCGCCCTTTTTAGGTTTTCAGCTTAGCGGGCCCCGACTTTTGCCTAAGCCGCCCTTTCGGGTTTTTGACTTAGCGGGTTTTTCTTTTTTTTTTCCTTTTTTTTCCTTTTTTTTTTCTTTTCTTTCCCCCTTTTTTTATTTGGCAAAGAAGAATGAAATTATGAAATGATTTTTTTATTAATGTTTAGACCGCGCCCAATGAGGGCTGCCTACATATCTCCGATATATAATTTCTTTTTTCCGAGGAGAATCAGGTCTAATGTAGCTCTTTTTACATTATGCAAATGATTACAATTACACAAAATATCTTTTTAACTAATCCAAATTACATGGATTTGTGAATTCCAAACCATCCAAATCAGTCAAAATAACGGCTCCGCCAGACAGTATCTTCTTCAACACATAGGGTCCAGCCCAATGAGGACGAAACTTCCCACGTGGGTCTATGATTGGCTGTCTAATTTCCTTCAAGACCAAACAACCTTCTTCCAGTTTCCGGTCTTTGACCTTCTTATTAAAATGTCGCGCCATTCTTCTTTGATAAACTTGAGTTTGGTGGATTGCTCGCAGTCGCTTTTCATCCATACCCAAGAGTTGCAAATGATAATTCTCAGCCCAATCTGCTTCGCTGATCTGGCTTTCCCGGATAATTCTCGCCGACTGAACTTTCAGCTCAATAGGCAACACTGCTTCCATACCATATACTAAGGAATACGGGGTAGCCCCAGTAGGCATTCTAATTGAAGTTCTGTATCCCCACAAGGCATTTGGTAATTATTCGTGTCAAGCTCTATGCTTTTGAACCGTCTTCTGCAAAATGACTTTTATAGCCTTGTTTGCAGCCTCTACTGCCCCATTTGTTTGTGGACGATAGGGTGAAGACTTGTGGTGCTGAATTTTCTTTTGCTTCAGTAGGTCCAAAAATTCGCTTTGAAAATGAGACCCGTTATCAGTTATGATCTTGAATGGCGTTCCATACCGACAAAGGATGTTGGTACGAACGAACTGTGCTACCTTCCTGGCATTCAAGACCGAATAGGAGGCTGCCTCAATCCACTTAGTGAAATAATCAACAGCGACCAGGATGAATTGATGGCCATTGGAAGCCTTTTGATAGATCTTTCCGATCACGTCTATGCCCCAAGTTGCGAAAGGCCATGGTGAAGCAATGGGATTTAGATTGACCAGAGGCTGTCTTTGCAGCTTGGCAAAAATTTGACACTCATGGCACTTCTGCGCGTGCCTCACGCAATCTGCATTCATGGTTGACCAGTAATAACCCAGGTTCATAATTTTTCGAGCCAGAGCTATCCTGTGCATGTGTGGCCCGGACTCCCCATTACGTAAGGAATCCATGATGGCCTGAGCTTCTCCCTCATCAACGCACCTTAGGTGCAGGCCATTCCAACTTCTTTTATACAGAACTCCCCCAGTAAGGAAATACCCAGACGCTAACTGTCTCAATGTCTGTTGATCAGTCTTGCTGGACCCCTCCAGGAAGGCTTCATACTGAAGATAATTATGTATATCCCAAAACCAGAGCTTGTCATCGACTAGATTCATGACATGTGCTGGCTGTTTCTGGAGCTGAACTGTCAGAGGTCGAATGACTTGGTCTCCCCCTACATTAACCATAGAGGCTAAGGTAGCCAGAGCATCAGAGAACTAATTTTTAGCTCGCGGCAAGTAGTGGAAGGATAATTCTTCAAACTGCTGAGCCAATTCGTCCAAGCGTTGCAGGTAAGGAACCAAACGCTCTTCCTTAATTTTCCATTTCCTTAGAGCTTGAGAGACTATCAGATTGGAATCTCTGAAAACCCTAAGGACTTTTATCTCTTTTTCCAGGGCTGCTTCTAACCCCTTTATGCAAGCTTCATACTTGGCTTCATTGTTGGTGCAGTCGAAATCTAGTTTAATTGCAATTGGGAGGTATTCTCCATAAGGAGTTTTGAATACGACTCCAACCCCATTTCCATGGTAGTTTGAAGCTCCATCGAAGTACATCTCCCAGACTTCACTTTCCAAGCTCAACAAGTCTTCATCAGGAAATTCCACCTCCGGCATTTGGTCTTCGACCGGTAATTCTGCTAATTGATCAGCTAAGGCTCCGCCTTTCACTGCCTTTCGTTGTACAAATTTTAAATCATAGGCCGCGAGCACCGACACCCATTTAGCCATCTTACAGTCAAGAATCGGCCTCTCCATAAGGAATTTCAAGGGGTTCGATTCAGAAATGACATATGTGGTGTAAGACGAGAGGTAGTGCTGCAGCTTTGTACAGGCCCAGACTAGAGCCAAGCACAACTTCTCTATCTTATTGTATTTCAACTCATATTCCAGCATCCTTTTACTGAGGTAATACACAACATTTTCTATCCTTGTATCTTCTGCTTGTTGAGCTAGCATTGCACCCATCGCTTCTTCCGTCACTGACAGGTACAATAGCAAAGGCTTTCCTAGCCTTGGTGGCTGTAAAACTGGCGGGGATAGTAGATATTGCTTGACTTGGTCGAAAGCTTTCTGACAATCCTCATTCCATTTGACTGCTACTCCTTTCCTGAGTAATTTGAAAATCGAACCACAAGTATCGGCCAACTGATTGATGAACCGGCTGATGTACTGTAGCTTTCCCAGGAAACCCCGAACTTCTTTTTCTGTCTTTGGTGCTGGCATTTCCAGAATGGCTTTAGCTTTTGAAGTGTCAATCTCTATGCCCCTCCGACTGACCATATGCCCCAGGAATACTCCGAATGTAGCTCCAAACAGGCATTTTGCCGGGTTGAGCTTTAAATTGTACTTTCGAAGTCTAAGGAAGAATTTCTCAAGTGCTGTTGTATGTTCTTCAGTTGTTTTTAATTTAACAACCATATCGTCCACGTACACTTCTACTTCTTTGTGAATCACGTCATGGAAGATGGTCGTTGCCATTCTTTGATAGGTTGCCCCGGCATTTTTGAGCCCAAAAGGCATGACCCTATAGCAGTAGGTTCCCCACTCCGTGATGAATGCCGTTTTCTCTTTATCTGGCAAATGCATCATTATTTGATTGTATCCGACAGCAAGATCGGTCAAGGAGACCATCTCGTGTCCAGCCATTCGATCCACCAACAAGTCAATATGTGGCAAAGGAAAATCGTCCTTCGGACATGCTTTATTCAAATCCCGGTAATCCACACACATTCTGACTTTTCCATCTTCTTCGGCACCGGCACAATGTTTGCTAACCACGTCGGG